>NC_069094.1:15371158-15661691 GCF_947172395.1 Bicyclus anynana | reverse complement strand
GAAAGGCTCAGCCGCAACGTGGTTTTCACAGATTGCTTTTCCTAATATGTAGAGAGTAGAATTTGAGAAAATGTTTTTCTCTCGCTTTAATAACTTGTTCTTTTTCTTCATGTGAACCACTGTAGTATAATAGGAGCTAAGTGTTGGATTGCCAATTTAATCAGACGTCCAGAGTCTGATAAAAAAGAAACAAAGCAGCAACTTGAACTACGTGTGCGGGTTACCTGGTTTAGTAGCATCAGCTGACGCAGACTGGTAGCGAAGTAGTGACGGGTCACAGCGGAGGTTCACATGTGTAAAGACAAGCTGCTGATCAAATTATCCGGTGATTTTGTTTTCTTACTTTTTGATAGTGCTTATCGGCTTTGCTGGTATCATGCGGGCAGATGTAGCGAGTTCTTTAATGAATAATGTAGATGAGGCCGAGAAAGTGACAATTTTTAGTCAGCGCTGAGTTTGAGATAGTATCTTAGGATGATGTTGGATGATGATTATGATGATATAGCAATATGGAGTTTGTATTGGATTATCGCATTATAACTGGAATTTCTGGCATCCTTATTGCCTCCCGAACATAATGAGTAAATTTACATAATGGTTTGTTGTTTGACTGACAATACGAATAAATGGGGTTATGTAATTAATTGATCCGACTGAGTGGGCCGACATTTTTGTGCACATTGGAAGTAGACGATTGAAAGTCCGCGTTTCGTGGATCGACGCTCTCGTAACATTCTAAGCTTAGATGATGAGAAGGTATCGTCCGTATTTCGTATCGACTTGATACGCTTGAAACGATTGTCTTTATAGTTATGCCTCAGCCCTCATACCTACGAAATTCCATGTTTGTGTTAAATTTGGTTGTACCCAAATCTTTTGAATGTTACAGCCGTTCGTGCGACAATCAAAGTTCCGACTTCAGAACTCAACACTCAAGAGTAGCACTTAACTTACTGCCAAATCTAGCAGAACAAAACGAGTGGACGTATGCGGTGTGATGAGGTCACTGAATTTGGTGGGCAGTTTTTATTTTGTTTGATTGGGGAGTTGATTGAAGTTAAAGACTCTATTTCTAGACTAACGTAGACTTGCTGTTTGTAGGTTCAAGTTCTATCTCAGATTACTATAATATCTGATACAGTGGCGTGAACAGAACTTTGCCTCAGGGTATGAATTATTCTTTGAACGCAATTCACATACAAATAAGAGTGCCTCTTAAGATCAACGTTAGTCGTTGTTAAAGTGTAAAGGTACTAAAATACTGTACATTATTATCAGTGATATGAAATTTCAATTTGGTTATAATCGATTATACTTTTTATTAAGTTCTATTTTAGTAAGGCATTGAATATGTTTGTAACACAGTATAAGTTTTAGGCACAGGGTATGGGTGTATGCATCTATGAAGTGCAAATCCCTGAAATGTAATCATGCAGTAGAAACCCTAGTTCACGGTATACTGGATGATTGATTTTGATTTAGATGATTTTCTGAATCGTCAACGTTACGGGCAAATTAAGCGGCAAGAACGAAACCGAACTAAGCTCGATCCTAAGTATAGAGGACATTTCAAAGTTGCAGAAGTATTACAATTCGAAACAATACATTTCCGTTACGATTTTATAAGCCTTCAACTCTAACCATACTTAGAAATACGTACACGATCGCTTACGCAAAATGCCTGATTGTGACAACTTTGATGACAAAGACATCGACTTTTGAACAATGACGAGGGGGTGGTATGACGTAGTATGCAAGTCGCTCAGATAGCCTGCATGTTCAAGCTAAATGGCTTGGAAATGCAGGTAGTCGTTGTGGATATCTGGGTTACCGGATGGAGGTAGCCCAATGAGTTGTCTGATGGAGGCAACGCCATGTGGATATCTGGGTACCAGGTGGAGGTAGCCCAATGAGTTGTCTGATGGAGGCAACGCCGTGTGGATATCTGGGTACCAGGTGGAGGTAGCCCAATGAGTTGTCTGATGGAGGCAACGCCTTGTGAGTTTCTGGGTACCGGATAGAGGTCACCCAATGAGTTGCCGGATGGAGGCAACGTTTTGTGAATTTTGGTTACCGGATTGAAGTAATCTTACGAGTGTGAGTTGCTGGATGGATGCAACGTTTTGTGAATTTTGGTTACTGGATTGAAATAACCATATTATTGTGAGTTAGAGTATTGCATACTAACATCAAACCTTGATTGTTGATTTTCTTTGAGATTAGAGATTTTGATAAGTGCGTAGCAAGACTTACAGCTTTTCATATTTTATGCAAAATTAAACGTTAATTAGACAAATCATTAATCCTGCAAATTTTCTGACAGATGCTAATGTCACTTTGTAAAATAATAATGATACCATATTTATTGTCATAGTAATGTCCTGTTCTGTATTGGTAAATAATAGTGTCTCAGTTCTTTCGCTCTCAAAGAGGAATTTTGAACAGAAATATGAATTTATCATAACGCTTTGTGACAGACGGTTGAAAGAAAAATTGTGTAAAATATTTAATTGACCAATTCTTCCCTATTTGCTCTAGTCTCTAAGAGTACCACTACCTTCGCTTTGAAAAGGACATTGACCTCGATTATGAAGTGATCAGTATCGGTATCAACTTTATTGTGTCACAATGAAATAAAGCTTAATTGAATATTTGATTTAAAGACCTTTAAATATAATTTACCATCTAGTGATAATTCATCGCATTTCGCGGTAATCAGCGAGTGTCGAGTTACGCATCTTAATATGTTGACTTTACTTACTGATGTCCATGATGTATTTAAAACTTAAACTATATTAAGTACCCTACACTAATCCATAATGTTCATAAGGAGTCTTCTAATATTATTATGTAGTCTTATTTCTCTCACGATAGGAATAAACGTGGACAATAGCGGTATTAAATCGTCATACATGATTGTCATGTAAGTAAAAATTACTATGACAAGAAAAATAATGGCGGTCTTATTAAAGACAAAATAGTATTTTATTTTTATTCATTTTTATTTCGGTTTTTATTAAATGAAAGTAACGTTTATAATTTAAAAAATGAATTATAATCATGAAAACCTTGTGACATAAATTCGATTTACTCAGTTCACCGATACTTTTGCTTTTGCTCATTGTCCTTTAGAGTAATGAAATTTAAAATGAAATTCTAAGAAAGCATTGATTTAATTGTATTTGTCTCAGTTATTAGTCAGATTTAATAAGGTTTTAATAATTTTATTTTCATCACTGTGTGACTCAAAATAGGTTTTACGTTTATTAATAAGCCATAGACTGACAAATTTCTCATTAAATAACAGATGTAACTGTTATTTACTAATTTGGTTCAGAACATATTGAGTTAGTCATGTTCGTTCACTTTGTCACATCACTATTTTTGATTCAATAAAAAATGGTATCACAGGAAACTTAATTGGAGATCGTTTAATTTATTATTCGACTATAGTGAACAAGTGACATAGAATGTAGAGAGTAATGACAAAGCTATTTTAGTGTTTGCGTTTAGTTAGTTTTGATTTGAAAGGAAAATAAAACTAAATTAGATAGGAAATTTAGGGTCCTTAGTAATTACAGAAGTTTTAATTAATGATCGTTACGAGCTTAAAAGCATAGCAGGTAGTTCCAGCCGAACTCTCAAAGACTTCCGTGAGAATTTTCGCGCTTTGGAGGAAGATGCCAATAGGTCATGTACCACTTGAAGTAAGTGATGATCATGATGTGAGATGATCAATAGCAACTCGAGTAGACTATCGGCCGTGAAATGCGTGTGATCTATGTGATGGATGAAGTCGCAATCCATGTGATGGATGTGCGTGAGCAATTGCGATTGCTCGTTCGGCTGTGAGAGCCGTGGTGAGAAGAGTGTTGTCTCGAGGAGCTGTAGAAAAATGTTCATGTTTTGTTAACTATTGAGTGTTGACGTATTCACGTTAAATGAGAGTAGTACATGACTGTGGCGGATGACTCTAGAAGTCTAGAGATTTTAATTGAGTGAGAATCTGTTTTCTCGTTTTGTGGTTTATTAAAGACACTAGGTAAAGTGAAGTTTAATTCTAACATAAGAGGTGATGACGATTTACTTAGTAATGCGAAATCTGTCTATAATTGCCGTGAAAACCAAGAACGGTCTACGCTATTTCTGTTATACCAATTCAGTTTGTTTTACTTTGTAAACTTTTGTCTTTGACTAAAAATTTGTAAACAACAGTTTAGTTATTTGGTCATTGAGAAATGAAAAATAATAATCATGATAATCATTGAATGCTATCTGTGCATAATTGTGAGTCTGCAATATGGGCTTGGAACTTAACTGACGAATCGCTATAGAGTGATTATGAAGTGAGTACGCGGTGCGCAGACAACATTGGCGGAGGTCGGGTTTCAGTGGAAACCAGGGAGTCTATGGAAGCTCAGCGTTCCCGGTGGGGTTCGCGGGTTGTTGAGTAACTGGAGGTTACTAGGCTTTGTGTAGCCATGGATTACGTGTTGAATTGAATGTTTTGTTTTTGATTTACTTTCATGTGTTTGACATGCTGAAGCAAACTTGTGATAAAAGAGAAAAGTCAGTTCAGCTCTGAGTTTTATTAGTTGATTGATTTTGAATTTTGATTAGTACTAAAAATTTTTGAAAACAGAGTTTCCTTTGTTGGTAATTTTGTTTAACTGTGTTGTTTTGATCTGACCAAATAGTTAATGCGAATTTTTGTAGCGACTAATTTAATAGCTATTGGAAACATTTAGATACAAAAATCAGTAACTTTTAACTATGTTGAAGGTCAGGAATGACCGAGCGGTTTGATACTTTCCTCTGAGTTTGTTACAGTAAAGTAACACACTGGGACGTGTGTTACGCAGGATGGCCGTGTCGGAGATTAGATAATAATAGTGCCATCTTATGGCGGCAGTAGGAAACGTCAAGTACTGCACTTGGGTGAGGTTTATGCCATGAAGGCCTGTACATGTGTAACATGGCCAGTTGGAATGTCGTTGGACGTTTTTAAAAGAAGAAGAAAAAGAATATGGAATATGGAATGAAAAAGTAGAACTGTCATAAGAAAAATGGGACGAACGGCCTCATGGCATAAAACTTACCGCGTTTCCATTCAATTTATTATTGTTAATTAATTGTTATTGTTAAATAATTTTGTGATTACATTAAAGTGATTATTTTGCTATTTACTGGCAATATTATTTCCAAGATTCCATCATAGCTGACCCATACCTATTCAGTCCTCCGAAATATATATATATATATATATATATATAGATGACGATGTGTCCGATTATATACTCGTATGTACAGCGAAACGGGACGAGGCAATTTATATTATTTACATTTTTACGCATTTATAATTTTTATCCTGTGTCGCTGAGCGGTTTTCGTAAGAAAAAATATCAGCTTGGAGACGCCCGGGGGAAATTAAAGCGGCCGGCGCAGAGGGGAGCCCTTCGGATGATTTATACTTGCCTCCGCACAGCCCATGGGGTCTGTTGTCCGTCTTATTAGTGATTTCTATGAAATTAAACATTCCCAGTTAAGTTACTTAAGATACAAGAATCTACGTGTCCGAATGGCGAGCAAATGGCACTGTAAGTTATAACGAGTGACTCTGATACGACTCAGAGGCGTCTCTACCTATGGTGCAGGTGCGTTGCACCCGGGCGCCGCGATCCTAGGGGCGCCCCAGCACTACTATTCCGAATTCGAATTAAACATTTTTTTAAATGAACAAAGTTGTGTTCTGTTATTTTTGTATACTCTGCCATCCATAAAATTAATTTTACCCGCAATTACGGTAGGTGTTACTAACTTACAACTTTCTTCCCAAACTAAAACTGTCGAATGTTACAAAAAGTCCTACTTTTTTGAACTCTAACTCTGATCTAACAGGTGCTAGAGGGCGTTAGGGTGACGATTGCACGCGCGCTACGTAATCTAGAGACGTGTTATGACTTACAGCGCCTATAAGTAAATCGAAAATTATTAATATTTGTCTGACGTGTCGTATCGTGACGCATTAGAAGCCATCACGACATGTCACAACACATAAGTGTAAACTTTGCCATACAAAATGATACATGACACGTCAGACAATTAATATAATTCCGCCTTTTATTAGTATTTTTTTAATAAATCGTTAAATCGTTCGCTTAATAAAGACCAAACAGTAATACAACGATTATGTATTGCAACTGTGCGTCGATATGTTACAATGAATTGAATCAAAATTCTTCTCAGCAGAACCTACCTTCCGAACCGATGGTAGAGTCTTTATAACATACTTAACGTTTTTAAAGTACATAAAAGCCTACTTAAATAAACGATATTTTTAACAAGTACTACGTAAATTGGTTAAATCGGAAGGTTTAAATTGTTACAGCTTTCTATAAGCCACCGACTCCGCGAGATGGATTATTATAATTATATAAATTAATGTAAAATTTCGTTTCGGTGGAAATTTAATTGATCCAATTAGTTCAAATTGATGCGCGTATGACGTCATAGTAATTTATGCACTCCTCCCCCCCCCCTCGCGCAACTCAATGCGAAATGAAATGTAAAATGATAATTATAGAATTATTAATTATTTTAATATTTTTTCTGCTATATGACTTAATGAGCGATTACGATTTTTATAGACAAATGAGAAAATGTATATTTGATTCTCATAATTATTTATTTAAAATAAATCTTTTATGAAAGTTAAAGTGACAATAATTAAATTATTTGCGTAGTTATTTTTACATGTAAATTTATTTAATAACTCTAGTTGACGGCGTCGCTTTCTATGTTTTACATAATTACAAATATATGTCCCTGCGTCTTTTAATCCGGCCCTGTCGAAAAATCTGTTCTTAGCGGATGTCTACGGACTTTACCTCTCCCTGCCAATTTTCAAACCTGATAAAAGGCAAGCGATATTAGTAATCCGCAATTTTCTCATATAGAAAATCTTTTAGATATGAAAGATTTAAAACCTATCGTTTAAAATAAAATGAGAAATGGAAGCTATTATCCGAGAGAACGAGGGAATGAATCTACGATTTAATCTGCTTCCTGTGTCATGTAATGAGCTAAAAGGAGAATAGTTGGCGGCGCCGCTCTGTCTCGCGATGTCTCGCGTCACTGACGTATTATGACAACTGGCACACGGGAAGAAATTTTAACGTATTATTAACTCTTCATAAGTTTCTGATTTGTTGTGACGCAACTAAAAGCAGTTTTGTTATCGTCAAGCTGTAAATACTCGTATACAGAGACGGTTTGCGTTGTTTTGTTTTTGTGTCGATTTGTAGTAAGTTGTTGTTTTATTTGCTACAACAGTCGGGTATATTTTTAAAATGTTCAATTTTCAAAAAAATCATCCCCACCCTCGTATAAGTAAGTAAGTATAAAGTATCTTATGACCTGTTTCGTATTATGAACTCCAATAGTGCCAAGTTTCAGTTAACTTAACCATCCATCCAGTAGTTTCGGAGTGATACATTTTAAAGTAATTCTTGTTTTTAACTTTCTTGTGTTTTTAATAGATTAGCTATGAATGTGATAATGACATAAAGAATGCAATAAATCTGATACAATTGATTTGCTCAGGCCATGCCCTCACCAAAGGGGATCATAGCAAAAGAATGGACCAAAAAACCTCCTAGCAACATGCAGAATCATAATTTGCATGTTTTTCTGAGTTCAAAACCTTAAACCTTAAAAATGGTCCTTGAATTATGTACACTCAATACTCACAGCGCCTGGATTTAGATTAAGTTATAAGCCTATATCTTAGTATAATAGTATTCTACATTAATATTATAAAGAAGGAAGAATTGTATTTTTTTATAAATAAACTTAATAACTACTGGACCGATTTCAAGTATCATAGGCCATATTTTATACCCATATTTCACACGAATGGAACTAAACCGCGAAGCGTCTGTTAGTATATTATAAGTATAGTTCAAAGTCAAATTACTTATTTCATGACAAAAATACTTAATAATAATCTTTATTTCAGATAATAAAATCCATAAAATTATTAAATTACATTAAATCGATTAAATTTTAATGTGATAATGTTAGTAATGTTAGTTATAAAAGGTACTTACAACTAAATTAAAAAATGTTAGTTAGTTAACAAGGAAATGTTGTGCGGTGTGTGGTGTGCTCCGTTGTTGAACAGTTTAGTTTGTACAGCGAATGTGATGTGCGGGGCGGCGCGGGGCAGCATGGGGCGGCGTGGGGCGGCGCGGGGCAACGCGGGGCATCACGGGGTGATGAGGTCGGAACTTGGAACTCAATAATATTTACATAAACTTGTTGCGAGCCGCGGGACTGATTGCGGCTCGCTCGCGTGCTCTAAACATTAACTGTAATGCTATTCAGTTACAATGTTTTTATGACTCCACAGTGTGTTTCGAATTCGTCTCTATCTCACACTACTTATAGTAAGTATTGTGTTAATAATACTTACGGCCTCCATGGCGCAGTGGTATGCGCAGTGGACTTACAAGACGGAGGTCCTGGGTTCGATCCCCGGCTGGACTGATTGAGGTTTTCTTAATTGGTCCAGGTCCGGCTGGTGGGAGGCTTCGGCCGTGGCTAGTTACCACCCTACCGACAAAGACGTACCACCAAGCGATTTAGCGTTCCGGTACGACGTCGTGTAGAAACCGAAAACGGTGTGGATTTCATCCTCCTCCTAACAAGTTAGCACGATTCCATTTTAGATTGCATCATCACTTACCATCAGGTGAGATTGTAGTCAAGGGCTAGCTTGTAAGGAATAAAAAAAAACTTACTATAAGTAGTATTAAATATCACGTGTCTAGAACATTGAAGGAAAACATCGTGAAACCTGCATACCTGAGAATTTTCTCAATTCTCTAAGTGTGTGAAGTCCACTCCGCATTGGGCCAGCGTGGTGGACTATTGACCTAAATCCTCTCATACTGAGAGGAGATTCGTACTCAACAGTGAGCCGAATAGTAATGATAATGTGTTAGAAAGAATTCAATGTGGAACTTAAGCTAACTTATCCTAATAACTATACAAATCATGCCCACGTGGAATGATGGCTAAAATACTGACTGCATTTCCGCGCTGGACAGCCAGGTTGATCTTTTGCGCAAAAAAATAGTCAGCCCTTCTGTCATCTGTTGAGGCAACTACAGTTCGTTTCATGTAGGATGGTGCGGGTGACAGTTCGCTTCACTCGTGAATTCACGATAATAGTACCTACATATTATGAACGTCATACAGGCGACTGTCACCGTACCCATGCTATCTGAAAAACACTTTAGTCGAGGTAATTGTGTTAGACAGAGATAGTGACGAAGACTCATACTGTCAATTTTTTAAATTTCAAAAAACACATGATTTGATTTTGTCACATCTGTCTAACATAACCTCTCCCACAAAGCATCGCTCAAGTCAGTTTCTATATTTTTGGAGTTTACTCCTTAAAAATCGAATTTTCATATAAAGCCCCCGGTATGAAAAAATATGGGCAGTAAAATTCGATGAACGAATGACAGTGTTACATTTTTTGTGCGCAACATATACTTACCTTTCACCGTGCACTGCCGCCAACAGCGTGCACATCCTAGTGCACGCCGCGGCCTGCTGCTCCTTGGTTGCGCACCTTTCACTTTTCAGGCGTATTAAGACGTACATAGTGTATGCTGCGGGGCAACATATACCTATTTAGACAGTCGATCTGAAAGAGTAACTCCATTCGTGCGTCGGAGCTGACATACACTTTTTTAGTATAAAACCGATTTTAACAATACGTTTTACACAAATTTAAATTAGATTTTCTTTAATTCAATTTGAAATTCAACTAAACATTCTCGTAATGTTAAGTACCCGGCCGCAGACAGCGCTGCAAGAATATTCGCGTTTGTTTCGGCGTTACAAGTTAATTAACCTAATTGTGTTAAGCAAAGAATAGCGCGCTCTCCCGAGATTAGCGCTAGAAGCCGTCGTTGTGCTAATTATTTAAGTAGGCGGGAATCGGGTCGCGCTCTCCCAGCCAGCCCTACGCCGAGAGCCCTCCAAACACGAGCGCTGGCTGACGTGTTATGTCATCATTATCAGCCTTTTTTTCCTGTTTGAGTAAGCCGATAGCTCCTTAAGTCAGCCATTGACGGTAAATTATTCTCACGTCTCTGCATAGCAAACGGCAGCGAAGATGTTTCATAAGTCGAGCCGTCATGCACGCAGCGACCAATACACGATCAGTTATATTCGTGGGTGCTGCAGAAACGTGAGAATAATTGATCGTCAATGGCGTGCATTACGGAACTACGACAACACCGGGGGGTTTGGGCGAGCGCTAAAGCATCGCCTGATGATACTCCGGTTGATAAATCGGAGTATCAATTTCATTCACTATAAAAGTATAGTGAATGAAATTGATAACTGAAAATGACACTTTTAAAAAACCATGGATTTCCACTCTGGAATAACACATAAGCATTCCCATCGGTTGAAAATGCCTATGTGTTATTCCAGAGTAAAATCTATTTCCATTCCAAACTTCAGCCAAATCGCTTCAGTATCCGCAGCGCAAAGGAGGAACAAAGTTACACACATACTTTCGCTTTTATGTGATTTACTAGTGGACGCCCGCGACTTCGTCCGCTTGGTATTCAGTTTCAAATCCCACGGGGCCATGGATTTTTCCGGTATAAAAATGCCTATGTGTTATTCCAGAGTAAAATCTATTTTCATTCCAAACTTCAGCCAAATCGCTTCAGTAGCCGCAGCGTAAAGGAGGGACAAACTTACACACAAACTTTCGCCTTTATAATATTAAGTATGATATAAACACGAGCTACAATTGTTTCATATTAGTTAGTAGCTCGTCTTTTCTCAGTAATGCTCAGCTACAGCTAGCATTATAAAAACGAAAGAGATTAGTGATGCTGTAATGTAGCAGACTGCGTTGAGAAACGTTCCATGTTGTGTAATCTCTGTGTAATCTAGTATTAATAAGACAACAAACTTGGAACAAGATAGCGTTAGTTCGGTTTGCTTACAAGAAGACGAGTCTAATGAAGATGACATTAATGAACCGTCAGAGAGTGTAACGGAACCTTCACTCCCCACCACTCAACCCCTCTCCGAGCGCGCAATGCGAGCAGCAGCGCGTCGCGCAACCGCTTCGCAGTTTGGATCGTGCCGCGTTGCAAGAACCAGCTCTTGACTAAGGGCCCCGTATGGGTTCGAAACTAGTCGGGCATACTCCGACCTAATATCACGTGAGTTTTAGCCGTGTTTCATAAACAATTAAATTCTAAAATATTAATAAGACACCGCAGAAGTTAATAACTATCTACTTTTAAAACAACTTTTAGATCTCCTACTCTTTGCGCATCTTTTTTTCAATTTCATAGTTAACACGATAGTCGTAACTTACATTTTAGTATCATGTCCTAGACGGTAACAGTTCACAGAGCATTAACCTTCCACTAAACGGGTCTTTTCATGATTCGATTGTCGTTACGAATTGAGTCAGGTGAAACCGCTTCAAATAGCGCCAATGCAATCTCCAGCCAATTCTGTTGGTGTGTGTATGTGTGTGTATTAGTGATGTGTAGAATATCCGTATCCTATCCGTATCATTGCTGCATACTTCATCATCATTTTCTTTCCCTTATCCCACTTAAGTGAAGACGAAAAAACATGACAATCTTTTCCATTCGTGTCTATTACTCTTTAACTCATCATCCTCATCCACAACTCATCGTCCCTTTACACCCATGTCCTCTTTCACACATTCCGGCCATCTCTTCTTTTGGCCTTCCTCTCCTCTTATGTCCTTCCACATATGATCTTTAACGGATATTTTAGTTGATTAATTTTTTGTAGTCATTTTTTTAAATCTATTAATTATCTATATATTATCATTTTATATCTATTACTGCACACAATTGTAGTATCTTGATAACGAATAGCTTATTAGCGTACCTAGGGATACTTAGGTTTAGAAAACCTATTAGTTCATTAAAAAAAAACAGCTAGTAAGGGCTGGTGACAAATCGAAGTTACATAGTAATGTCTCCAGCCGCTGGCCCACATAATCGTGATTGAGTAAGAAATAGTTAATATCCGTATCTGTATCCGCGTACACACATTTTCAACGATCCGGCACATCACTAGTGTATGTATTGTGTTGTGCGGCGCCGCCTCTGTTCTCCGCAAAAATGTTTGTATTTTGAGCTGACATGGTCCAATTTATTTCGAAGTTCGATCCTAGTATTGTAATACATTTTATTTGTACCCTCGTAGCTGTACGCTTTGATTGGCGCGAGCGGCGGCCAATTTTAATAGTTTTTTTACTGGAACTAACTTGAGTACTTTTATTATTCGACAGAACCTATTGTTAATTTATGCGATTCTAAAAATATATTGGATGCAAAGACCTTTTATAAAGGATGTAACTTGGCGACTTCTGCAAAAAAAATTTTGTGTTTTATATATATTTTTAAACAACTTAAAGAGATGGATAGATTTTACTTTCTCAGTCAATGACAAATTAGCCCTCGACTTAACTCATCTGTTGTCAAGTAAAGGCGATAAATCATTCGATCGCAGACGAATTTCATTTTTAGAAAACATACCAGCGCTGCTATTCTGTAACTAAAAACATCGTTACAGAATAGCGCTACAGGTATTTAGTTTAATAGGTACAAGTTTTTGGATGATCTCTTACATCCCGTCTTATATAATGCTAGCCACAAACGGTCAATTATTTTCACGTGTCTGTAGCACCCACGACTATAATTGATCGTGTGTTGGTCACTGCGTACATGACTTGTATAGTATGCCGCGTGGGTACTACCGTTTGCTTTCAGAAACGTGAGAATAATTGACCGTCAATGGCGACTTTTACGTCTGTTTCGGAACACCGCTGACTGGCGGCGATAGAGTTTGAAAACATTCCACGACGCAGTCCCAGAGGTACTACTATTACTTAGTATAAGATACAACATATCTCTAGGTAAGTCAGACCTATACCGACATACATATATACCTGCTCGTCTCGAGCGAACGTATAGCGAGTATAGTCAGGCAAGTTTGTTGATAACACTCCCATGGCGACAGGGGGAAAGACTGCGCGGGTGTGAAATAGTGCGTCCGTGGAAGTAACGTGCATCAGTCGTGGGATTCTTATTCATCACTACACTCCCCCGGCCCGCGCGGAACATCGGGAGTGTTACGAACGAAGTTGCCAAGCTATAAATATCCTTAAAGATCTTCCTACGCACAAAATATTTAAATATGTCAAAAATGACGTATAAGTTTATGTATGCTAATAACATTGTACGGTTTGGGACGGCACACACAGGGCCTAATGAGGTCATGTTCCTCACATTACTTGCACCGAGCCATGCTCTACATAAATAATAATTGTTATTAATGTACAATATTCCTCGCTATTTGTTTACGAGACTACATTGAGACACACCTGAACATTCTGACACATCACATCTGTAACCTAATTGAATGTTTATTGAGACATTACCTCGTAACGTTCGAGTAAGTCCGCTCCCCAGCTATATGTCATCATGTCATGATTACAATTACTGCATATAACTGTTAAAATCAAGCTGGTCCTAATCGTGTACCCTCTTAGAAGCCTTATCAGCGGGAACAACCTACAGAGAAATGTACGACAGTACAATTTTCACCTCGACATCTGCCGCTAACAGCGATGGTATCGGAGGCTTTTAGCAGTAACTCGAACACACAGATTGTATCACTCACAGCTCGATTGTAAGCATGTGTTGCCATACAGTGCGTTTTATGTCAACCGACGAAAAACGGAGAGAAGGTTACCAATTCGACGTGTATATTTTTTATGTATCGTCGTCATCAACCCATATTCGGCTCACTGCTGAGCTCGAGTCTCCTCTCAGAATGAGAGGGTTAAGGCCAATAGTCCACCACGCTGGCCCAATGCGGATTGGCAGATTTCACACACGCAGAGAATTAAGATAATTCTCTGGTATGCAGGTATCCTCGTTTTTTATGTACGAACACGCGTAAATTTTTTTGAGTTGTCCGACTTTGATAAATCTTTTCTTATTAGAAAGGGTATTTCTCTTCCAATTTGGTCCCATATGAATTTGAAATAAACTTTTATTTACCAGTCCTAAGGGTAACAGGAGATGATTGATTCTACATTCATTGTAAAGTAAAACCACGCATAACTTTTTATACAGTAGTCCGATAACTCTTTTTTTATTAGATAGTTCAAAAACAAGTTAGCCTTTCACTGCAATCACATCTAATTTAAAGTAACTAAGATGGAAGCGGACTAACTTGAAAGATGTACTAGTATATTCTACCCAAAACTCTGACCAATTCTATGCAGAATTATACTAGAACGCTAGTGTCTTGGCGGATCGTCTTTGCCAGTAGGATGACTAGTCTCAGCCAATGCCATCAGGCCCGACCTGAGTCGATATAGAAAATATAAAAACCTAAGCTGGGAATCGAATCAAGAACCTCTATATTGAAAACCGCATTACGAACTGCGCTAAAGCTAGCCTGCATATAGGGAACACAAAAAAAAGTATGTTACTTTTATCCGAGAGGTATTTATATTTGACACAGGCATCTCTTATGAATTCGAGGCTCGCGGGATTTTCGACGGTTTCATTTTAGAATCATTTTTAGCTGCCAAATTTAAAAATAATCAGGCCTACGTAGGCGAAGTCCCAATGGTCAAGCTGGCATTGTTTCTGAAAGTACATTATTTTTACCTTAATTGAGTCGGGTTGCGGTCCACCGTACATAAATAACAAAAAAACACCATGGCCCTCGCTCCAACGTACAGTTGAATGTATTATTACACTGGTGGTAATTAAATTCATTCCATTTGTACTTATTGGTAGAGAAAATTGGATGGATCTCATAACGCTTACTTCACTATCAACCCATATTCGGCTCACTGCTGAGTTCGAGTCTCCTCTCAGAATGATATTGGTTAGGCCAATAGTCCACCATGCTGACTCAATGCGGATTGGTAGACTTCACACACGCAGAGAATTAAGAAAACTCTCCGGTATGCAGGTTTCCTCTCGATGTTTTCCTTCACCATTGAAACACGTGATATTTAATTTCTTAAAATGAACACAACTGAAAAATTGTAGGTGCATCCCCGGACCGGATTCGAACCCACACCCTCCGGAATCAGAGGCAGAGGTCATGTCCACTGGGCTATCACGAACGCTTACTTACTCTAGAGATATCGGTATTTTTTAAAAGAAATTAATTTAAGTTTATTTACAAGTTACATTTTTAAGTAAGTTTAATATAAATTAGTTACATAGTAAATGTAAGAAATATTCGTCGCATATTTTCGATTACATTTCGATGCTGTAACTATCTCATATTATCAATGGTCGGTGCAGCCTTGCTTCATTCTCTGATTGAAGCACCTTGCGAATCGAGTCGCCTTCTGGTATACGGAGAATGTTTTCAAATAAATTAATGTTCTGGTATAAATATTTCAAAATTTATATTTCTTCGTCTGTCCTTTACGCAATTCAATGCCATCCATCCGATTCAATCAATTCGTAGGAAAGAGGAAATTGGTTGAGTTGTTGTGAACGAAATTAAATACCTTCATTTAAATTCAAAATGGAGAGCAAAACTTACTATTACTGTCACCAGTTCTTTCTCATTACGAGCACAATTTGTAATACTGTCTTGTTCTTGTTAACGATTTAATTTAAGCAGCATAATAGCATATCAAGGGATTCCTAAGTCAAGTAAACTAATTAGGTGTTAATTTAGGTGTAAAAGGGCTCCGTTTTGTACGTTCGGAGCCCTAGCTCCGAACGTACAAAACGGAGCCCTTTTACGATCACTCATGCACATCCGAATGTCCATCAATTTTCTCCGAATCTACTGGACTAATTACGTTGTTTGGTTATCAATTTCTATGACCCAAACGCAGAAGTGTACCGTGAATAGATGAAATCTGAATATGGTTGGCATTTTTGGTTAAGATGGAAGTTGAAAAAATTACTTTAGCAAACCGCATCGTGTGAAAGAGATCATCAAATGAAAGAGATAGGAGGATTTAAAATATATACAGTAGAACCCGTTTAATACGATTTCGCAGGGACCCAACAAAAAACGCGTCTTAGACGGGAAAATATATGGGTGGAGGATAGTGAAAAATATAATGAGGAAATGTATGAAAACATGTCTCAAGTTGTAGGGACTGGCGTAAAATGACGTATTATACAAGAAATCGTTTTAAGCGTGATTGTCTTAAGCGGGTTCTGTATATTTTAATAGTTAATCCATACCTAATTAGTAATATCTTCAGACGCACGCCTACCTAATCGTGATGACACTAACAGTTTTTAGACAAACTCAGGCGAAAATGGATGAGGTCGACGTCTCTCCCTGTCCTTGCGACATCGGCGCCTGACCCCGCCTGACCTTGCCTGAACTCGTCCGTCCGTCCCGACATTTGAATTCAATAGCACATTTGGGATTTAATACGTGTCGTCAAATTATAATTACTTTATATTCCCCCATCTCCATAAAGACGAAATAATTACGGCATTAATAAATTATAAAAAATACTTAACTTAGTAAAGAGAAATTTTTAAAATCCTACGTCGTGAGACACGGCAGAATCATTAAAAACAAATGGAATTAAAAATGAGTAACTGAGATTGAGCCATGATAGCCCAGTGTATATGACTTCTGCCTCCGATTCCGGAGAGTGTGGGTTCGAATCCGATCCGGGGCATGCATCTCCAACTTTTCAGTTGTGTGCATTTTAAGAAATTAAATATGACGTGTCTCAAACGGTGAAGGAAAAACATCGTGAGGAAACCTACACACCTGAGAT
The DNA here is from genome assembly GCF_947172395.1 of Bicyclus anynana. Lineage (NCBI taxonomy): Eukaryota > Metazoa > Arthropoda > Insecta > Lepidoptera > Nymphalidae > Bicyclus > Bicyclus anynana. Next base: position 15,644,806 of record NC_069094.1, on the reverse strand, counting down.
TTTTCTTAATTCTCTGCGTATCTAGTCTAGCCCTCCTCATTCTGAGAGGAGACTTGAGCTCGGCAGTGAGCCGAATATGAGTTGCTAATGAGTTAGTGCTAAGTTATCTTGTCATGTGATACAATACATAAGGTATTTTAAAGAAATTTGAATTTTAAGTTTAATCTAAAATCATAATCTTAATTTCATATTAACTATAATTTATACTAATATTATAAAGCTGAAGAGTTTGTTTGTTTGTTTGTTTGCTTGATTGAACGCGCTAATCTCTGGAACTATTGGTCCGATTTGAAAAATTCTTTCAGTGTTAGATAGCCCATTTATTGAAGAAGACTATACATTATGACTACTACATTATGACTATTACATACATACATTATCCCCGTATTCATACGAGAACGGAAACCACGCGAGTAAAACTAAAACTGCGCGGCGTCAGCTAGTTGATAATAATTATATACTGTAAAGACATCATAACAGTATGTACTACGTATGTACAAGTTTTGTTCTGTTTTAATATACTTACGGTTCTTGTTTCAGGCGTGTAATGTTTTTTTTATTATTTTGAACATCGTTCTCGTTCGTTTAACGGTAACAATTTAAAAATATCAGCCTTTAGCGTTAAAAGCAAGTTTTTCCGCGTCGTTAAGCCGCACCAGTCGTTGCCGCGAACTTTGGCCCGCGCTACTTGCGCCAACTTCGAGAGTTGTTTAGCCCCGCAACGTGGGGCGCCACTCGAATGGTGATTAGATATACTTCGAGAGTTGTTATCCGACTTTGAATTTTAGTTTTAGTTCCGCCGAGAGTTCGCGAGGCATTCAAAATATCGACAACAGCGTTAGTGGTAACTAATATTTCAATAGAATATGACGATATTATTTTGTTATGCTCAGTTACTGTACTACTTTATACATAACTATTTGCAAATATACAAAAAAAAATAACTAATTCTATTTTTTTTTTTATTCTTTACAAGTTAGCCCTTGACTACAATCTCACCTGATGGTAAGTGATGATGCAGTCTAAGATGAAAGCGGACTAACTTGTTAGGAGGAGGATGAAAATCCACACCCCTTTTCGGTTTCTACACGACATCGTACCGGAACGCTAAATCGCTTGGCGGTACGTCTTTGTCGGTAGGGTGGTAACTAGCCACGGCCGAAGCCTCCCACCAGCCAGACCTGGACCAATCAAGAAAATCTCAATCGGCCCAGCTGGGGATCGAACCCAGGCCCTCCGTTTTGTAAATCCACCGCGCATACCACTGCGCCACGGAGGCCGTCAAATTCTAACTCAAAGACCAAAATTATGAATCATGGTTATTTTAGAATTTAAACTATCGTGAGTGTTATTCATATTAATTGATTATGACACACGGCTAAAACTCTAAGTCTAATGAGGATGACATTAATGAACCGCCAGAGAATGTAACGGAACCTTCACTCCCCAGCTCCGCCACTCCACCCCTCTCCCAGTGCGCGATGCGAGCAGCTGCGCGTCCGCGCATTCATCTAAGACCTAGGGCTCCAAAAGCGTTGATCTGAGTTTAACTATTCCTAAATAATACATACTCTTACAAAACTCTATCTATATCGATAATTAAAAATAAAGTCAAGTTTGTGTGATGTTGAAAGTAATGTTGTTATAACTAGTTTTTATTATTTTTTATAAAAATAAAGTTTAATTTGTTTAATTTTTGGATCTACTGAACCAGTTTTAAAACTACTTTTACCAATAAAATGTCACGTTATTTTGTACTAGCTGACACCGCGTGGTTTCACCCGCGTTGTTCCCGTTCCCGTAGCAATGTGGGGGTAATATATAGCCTATAGCCTTCCTCAATAAGTGGGCTATCTAACACTGAAAGTATTTTTAAAATCGAACCAGTAGTTCCTGAGCTTAGCGCGTTCAATCAAACAATATACAGATAAAAACGCGGGAGATTCGCTAGTTTGTCATATAGCGCTCCTACAGGTACACATTTAGTTAGTAAGTGAACCGCGCTAAAGTCACAGGAGCACAGTTAAAATCATAACCGTTGCAACGTCGACCGCGGCTCAACTCGACACAGATTTTCTTTTATTCATACCGTAGCGTCGGCGCTCGCGGCTACGCGAGATAATATATGGAGTTACTGCGAGTAGGTGTACCCCGTGCACAGCCTGTAGCGAGCAAAACGAATAAAAAATAATATTTTTGTCCTCATTCCATATAAGTACGCCTTTCACGTTGCTAGTTTTTCGGAAAAAATATCGAATACAGAGTGCCGAATACATTTTTGAATCATTTTACGTTGTTCCACTTTGACGAAGCAAAGCACTTTTAAAAAGTCAAAGAAATAAAGAAATGTTTTTAAAATATCTAAATAATTTTTGGATACTTTTCTGTTTTGGAGATTTTATCTGACTGCTTTATGATTGCCCAGTTGTCATGCCTATTTATGACTTGGAATCATAATGTCCTGAGATCGAATTCTGGAAAAGCTATGAAATATTAAGCTTTTCTCCTTTACAAGATATTTTCAGTAACAGTGAGAAGTTGTAAAATTTAAAAGCCAAAAATACCATTCAGCAACAATATTATCATCTGGTAATAACTGTTACCGAACCAAAGCGTTATCATTAGCACCCTAGGCCCTTCAACCCGCATTAGTGCAGCGTGTCAACACTATAGCTTGACAACTTCGTTCGTAACACTCCCGATGGTCCGAGCGAGGCGGGGAGCGTGTAGCGATGAATGAAAAACAGATGATGACAGATGCACCACACTTCCCCGTACGCACGATTTCACACCCGCGCAGTCTTTCATCCCGCCGCCCGCATATCAACGAACTTGCCAGGCTATGAAACCTCCCCTATCCTATAGGAAGAAAGGCCTGACACTTATATTCAAACTACTACACTTCGGGGTTTAAAGTTTTCGAAGGGACGTATTATTATCATTCAAATGACCGTCAAAGCGCAGTATAATTTGTCGAACATAAACGCCGAGCGGCGTCGTAAAGCGTCAGGAATCTCGGGGAGCACGTTAACACCGAGTCGCTCGTAAACTTACTCGAACACGTTAGAGCAATGCTCCATTACCCGTTGCGTTATGTTGCGATGTCACAGGTCGCAGCTTCGACGCTGCGGTATGATAGGCGTCCAGAAATACGCATCGTACGTATCGGATACAGAACATCAAATGGATTGTAGTATTCTTTGTTCAAAGAGCCGTGATAGCTCAGTGGATATTACCTCTCTCTTCGGTTTGGAAGACGTAGATCCGAATCCAGTCAGAGACATGCACATCCAACGTTTCAGTTATGTGCATTTTGATAAATTAAGTATCACGTCTCTCAAACGGCGAAGGAAAAGCATCGTGAGAAAACCTGAGAATTTTCTAAATTTTCTTCGTATGGGAAGTCTGCCGGTCCACATTGGGCCAGCGTGGTTGTGAAGGATACTCATGCTCAACAATGAGCCAACTATAGGTTGTTAAAGATGATGATTTTTTGATAGAAAATCACACAAGAGCGTCCGCTGAAGCGTATAGTACGGATCGGACGAATCTTCTGTAAAATTATATATTATTCATTCAATACGAGTAAAAGCCGTTTAATACGATGAATCTGATACGGGCCTGTAGACGCCTGCGTTTATTCTCCATCTATTTTAAATGTCATGCCAAATTATAGCGTTGCATCGTGGCAGCGACGTTTCAACGAAGCGCTGTTGCTGCAACTGACTGTGTTTCATTTGTTTCGATCCATTAATTTCCATTTTGAGATTGAATGGGTTCGTACCTCCTCCTCTTGCACTTCGACGCCGTGCTTCATCACAACACAGGTGAGACATGCATTGATCTGATGCCACGAGCAACGCAACGCACTCTTATGAGGCATAGCCCTAATGCGTGTCCGTGCAGCCCGCGTGGGCGGCGGTATGGGACGGGGACCACATTCCACGTGAACTCGTGTCCTAGCATGTTATGAGCGCATACTTGTGTACACTTAGCCACTTTGCGGGTTAAGTTTGTCGAGTTGCAAGCCTTAATTTTTAACCGACTTCAAAAAAAGGAGGAGGTTTCTCAATTCAACCGTATATATTTGAAATGGAAATAGATTTTACTCTGGATTAACACATAGGCTACTTTTTATCCCGAAAAAATCCATGGTTTCCCGAGATTTACGAAAACTGATGATTTTGATCATATGTATGTTTGTTACTCTTTCACGCCTCGACTACTGAACCGAATTAGCTGAAATTTGGTATTGAGATATATTATAGCATGGATTAATACATAGGCTACTTTTTATCCCAGAAAGATTCATGGTTTCCGAGGGATTTGTGAAAAACTAAATTCCACGCGACGAAAGTCGCGAGCGTTCGCTAGTAAGCTATATTGTTGGAGGTTGACGCAATGCACCGAAATCAATTCCTTGCATATTCATGGTCTTTGTGAGCGAGTCTGCGGCAGCGAAGCCTCCTCCTAGCTTAATATAGTAATAATATAGTCATCATTAGCTACATCTCTGTCACCCTTAAATTACTCAATATAGGAGAAACTATACCGGCAAAGACGTACCGCCAAGCGATTTAATGTTCCGGTACGATGCCGTGTAGAAACCGAAAGGGGTGTGGATTTTCATCCTTCTCCTAACAAGTTAGCTCGCTTCCATCTTAGACTGCATCATCACTTGCCATCAGGTGAGATTGTAGTCAAGGGATAATTTGTAAATAATAAAAAAAAACTAACATCACACTAATACTATAACGACGAAAGTTTGTGTGTGAGTGTGTATGCCTGTTCCTCCTTTACGCTGCGGCTGAAGCGATATGGCTGAAGTTTGGAATGGAAATATATTGTACTCTGAATTAACACTTAGGCTACATTTCATCCCGGAAAAATCGATGTTTCCCGCGGATTTGTGAAAAACTGAACTCCACGCGGACGAACAGCGCGGCGTCCGCTAGAAAATAAAAGTCGTGTACCAAGTACATTGGCAAACCTAGTGAAAGGCGAAACAATAGTGCGACATTGTAAAGCCCAACGTCTTCAGTGGCTAGGACACGTAGAGAGGATGCCAAATACTAGAGGGCCTAAAGTGATGACAAAATGGAGGCCACAGGTAAAAAGATTAAAAGGAACACCTAAAAAAAGATGGCTAGATTGTGTTAAAGATGACCTGCAAAAAATGGAAAAATTATCTGCGTGGGAAAGAAAGGCAAAGCATAGAAATGGATGGAGAAAAGTGGTAGAGGAGGCCAAGACACACAAAGTGTTGTAGCGCCGAAGGATGTAAGTAAGAAGTAAGTACCAAGTACAATTTTGCTACAATTAAAGCATTTATATCTTTGTTACCGTTGAAACGATTGCCACGCTAACAACCGCCGGCTGTCGTTAAATAGCAGTAACGAAGCTATTCTGCGCAAGTGGGCTAAAGGAAACCTCACAATGTACGGTGGAGACAGTGACGTCACTCATGAAAGCACTAAAAGCAGTGAATGAACGTCTCCCGCTGCCGTTGTGGCCAATTATGGTAATGCAGCCGCCAGTGCAACAAGTTGCCGGGAGACGAGACGGCGCCGACACGAGCCACGATCACGACTAGTGCACAACTAACAGTCCAATGTTCTATTTATAACTGCGCTTTATTTAGCAACGGTCTACTTCAGACGAGCGGCTTTGAGCTTCGAGTGGAGTTTTATGAGATTTTTTGTTCTAAGAAAGTTTTAGTTATATTCTCAGCATAAGGACGAGCCGTGATAGCCCAGTGGTGTGAGTTTGAATCCGGTCCTGGGTATGCACCTCCAACTTTTCAGTTGTGTGCATTTTAAGAAATTAAATATCACGTGTCTCAAACGGTGAAGAAAACATCGTGAGGAAACCTAATACATACCAGAGAATTTTCTTAATTCTCTCCGTGTGTCAAGTCTGCTAATCCGCATTGGGTCAGCGTGGTGGACTATTGGCCTAACCCCTCTCATTCTGAGAGGACCTCGTGCTCAGTAGTGAGCCGAATATGGGCTGATGATGATGAGTATGTTGTGGGCTCTTCTCGGATCAAGGCGCATTTGGAACCCTCGTAACTTTAATTTTAAGCTTTCGCCTATTATATAGCAAGTTGTTGAACAGCTTGCTAAGAATAAGTTTTCGCCTATTATTATCACCATTAGTTTAAATTAAATTATGACATAATCCTGACTTTTCAAAAGAGCTTAAAACTAAGCCTAATTGAAATAAATGAATTTTGAATTTTTTTTTGATAATGATGATAATAACGATGACTGTCGAGTTGGAAAAGCATACAGAATAGCGCAACTATTTTCTGAGTGAGTGCGTGTGGACCCTCATCGCTCAACCCTCCGCAGTGCTTGCGACCCCGTGAATCACTCCGCGCCGCAATAACTCGGCGCGACGCAGCGCTCAGTGCGCTCGGCCGCGCGGGTGATACGCTCGCCGTTCCGGTACGCAGCCCGAGCGTTATGACCCGCGACCTACTCGCACGTTGTGGGCTTCTACATAAACTGTTTAATACGTGAACTTTACTTAACCTACTTTATTATCGGCTTATCAACCGATTATTTAAATTCTTAGACCACTGGAAAGCTACAATATCAGCGAGTAGCATAAGCATTTTATTACAATTTTGCAGACAGTTATTTCTAGTAGCTAAGGCACGTAACCTTTCTGGTTACGTGCCTTAGCTACGCCGATGCTACGAGCAGCTACGCCGTGCTACGATGCTTGCCTATAACGAGATTTCAATAAGATCAATAGGATAAATGAGAGCCGACGAGATAAAACATTGAGCTCTTGACTTAATCTCACCTAATCGTAAGTGATGGTGCAGTCTAAGATGGAAGCGGGCTAACTTGTTAGGAGTAGGATGAGAATCCACACCCCTGGTTTCTACACGAAATTGTACCGGAACGCTAAATCGCTTTGCGTCTTTGACGGTAGGGTGGTAACTAGCCACCAGCTAATTAAGAAAACCTCAATCGGCGCAACTGGGGATCGAACCCAGGATCTCCATCTTGTAAATCCACCGCGCATACCACTGCGCCACGGAGGTCGTCAAAAACATACATGCTTTGATTTATTTACGAAAATTGATTGATTTACTTTAGTGAATGTTTCAGACATGGCGGCTATACAAATAAAGTCGCAACTCAAATGTGTGTCGTATTTTCAATATTGTACAAATACCCCGCAGTTGTTAGCTCATTTACCGACTTCTCGCGGGAAATCAACCGCCATACACACACATACATACCACATACATACCACATAAACACACACACATCACACACACACAGTCGCAACGTTGTGACAAACGTCTAATTGAAACGATCGGTGTAGAGCTTTTGCATTTTTTTAAACTTTTTTTAGCTGTTCAAATTGTGTACTGCATTTAAAAAGCCGAATCCGTATTTTATTGCGAGTGAGGTTTGAAATTCGGGTCAAAAACATTTTGGGAAATAAAAAGTAATTGCTCGTACACTAACACTTGAAAAGTGAACAAAATGGCTGTTCTGAGCATTCACTTCACAAACGTCATTGTGTCTGCTATTGTTCAGCTCTCGTTTAAAAACAATAAAACAATTACGCAAGGACTACAATAAACTCAGAAAAACAAATGACAGGCCAAATTTTAACGACTAACGAATGAATTATCCCAAAATCTGCACTGCCTGCAGTTTTCTTCATCAACAGATATATTTAAATAATTATAATATGGTGGTAAGATGATAAGAAGGCTCAGAGTCACACAGCGGACGATGGAACAAGCTATGTTAGGAGTATCTCTGCGTGATCGAATCAGAAATGAGGAGATCCGCAGAAGAACCAAAGTCACCGACATAGCTCAACGAGTTGCGAAGCTGAAGTGGCAATGGGCGGGGCACATAGTACGAAGAGCCGATGGACGTTGGGGTCCCAAGGTGCTGGAATGGCGACCCCGCACTAGTAAGCGCAGTGTAGGCTGACCACCCACCAGGTGGACTGACGACATCAAGCGAGTCGCAGGGATTCGCTGGATGCAGGTGGCTCAGTATCGTGATATTTGGAAGTCACCAACCCTGCGCTTTTCGGTGCGGGATCGCCATTCCAGCACCTTGGGACCCGAACATCTCAGACATAGAGAAGGTTAATCAAAACAGTTGTAATTATGTGTACACACAGTCATAACTGTTAGACAACAAACGCAGTGCATGAATATTCATGACCATGTTGCATATTATCAACTGTATCTACAAATACATAATAGTACAAATACTACTTGTACCATTATGTATTCTGTGGTATGGTCACCCTACATGCTAAAACAATAAATGTCCAAATGTGCAAAAATATTTGGATATTTCAATGTTCGTCCTCAGTCACGCGGAAAAGGCTCGAGAAAGGAAACGGGGAAAGAAAAGTATTTCGGGAAATATATTCAACGCCCGTCCGAACACGGGACTCCGGAAGAAAAAGAGTCGCTATAGCCGGACATGCTTTTGTTTAGTCTTTACAAGTTAACCCTTGACTACCATCTCACCTGATGGCAAGTGATGATGCAATCTAAGATGGAAGCGAGCTAACTTGTTTGGAGGAGGATAAAAATCCATACCCCTTTGAAGCCTCCCACCAGCCAGACCAATTAAGAAAACCTCAATCGGCCCAGCCGAGGATCAAACCCAGGACCTCCGTCTTGTAAGTCCACCGTGCATACCACTGCACCACGGAGGCCGTCAATTCAATTCAATTACTTAATTTAATAAAGGTTGAAAGTTTGTCAGTCCGATCTCCTTCCTATAATGCACAGAACTGAAAAGTTTGAGGTGCATGCCCCGGACCGGATTCGAAATTACGCCCTCCGCAATCAGAGGCGCAGAGGTCATATCCACTAGGCTATCACGGCTCTCCTCATATAATGAGGTTTATTTGGCTATGGCAGGCTCCCAGTCGCGGCAACTATTAGCAACCAAAGGACAGGCTATTTGCTGATACTACGACATTCGAATCGTTCCGCATATGACTAGTGCCTTATTAAATCACAGACAGCTCGGCGACCCTCGCAACTATCGACGATACGCCGCCTGTCCCGCGCCGGTCGCATCAAATTCTATTAGGCTCTCTATAACCGCCCCCCGGGAGCGGCCGCGTCAGCTTTTATGTGTTGTTTCATGCCGCCCTGAGCAAATAACTGCGCTAAGCGAAACGCTGATTGAACGAGACACGTCTCTTATATTGCTGTACGAAATATAACGTTACAAATATTTATTTTCATGTGTGATCCAGCAATTTAAACGGCTCATAACATGTCAGGCCTCTTTGGCAGTCCTGTTTATATCAGAAGTATTTAGACCGACTTAGGGCTTAGGATGACAATTTTTGATCCTCTGATGACTCCTATCTCTATCTATGATGATCGAATCAAAATTGAGGAGATTCGCAAAAGAACTAAAGTCACTGACATAGCTCAACGAGTCGCGAAGCTAAAGTGGCAATGGACGGGGCACATAGTTCGAAGTTGTGAAGTGTGTTGGAATGGTGACCTCGCACTAGTAAGCGCAGTGTTGGTCGACCCCCCACCAGGTGGACTGACGACATCAAGCGAGTCGCAGAGATTCTCTGGTTGCAAGCGGCTCAGGATCGTGATGTGCAGTGGACGTCCATCGGCTGATATGATGATGATAGTGATGATGAGGATCGCCATCAAATGCTGCTGATAATATTAATCTGATTTGTCAGCATAATATAGATTTTGCAAATAATTTCTCGGAAGAAAGTATTCAAAACAGGATACTGGACCAACTTGTCCAATTGACTTCTCTCATCTCTCCACCTTTCAGATGTTCATTATGATAATAAAGCTGATATATTATATACATATATACATATACTTAATTTTATTTATATTAGATTTTAAAATTAATAGAACGCATAATACTAGTTGTTAGTGTGATAAAAACTTAAATTATTGTATAACTTATGTTTGCAAATCAAAAGATTCAAGTGAATGTGAACATTTTCGTGTTTTGAGTAACATCAAGTACGAGTGTAAAAAACATAAACAATCACATATTAAAACATCACATTAATACTTTAAAGTGCAATTATGGCTATATATAATCACTCAACTATGTGGAAAGTGCATAAATATTAATTTATACGTGTACAAATATGATTACTATAACATATTAGTAAGTAAATCAGAAATTGTTGAAATAAAATTAAAATGTTGAGGGTGTGCATAAAAAACTGTTTCGCTAATTGACATTTGAAAGTGACTCGCATCGCATTTACGGTTCCTAAATTTCGTTACTTGATAAACACGAAGAGATGGCCTAGCGGTTTGATCACCGGTGTACATATCGCGAAGCTATAACTCTGGCACCTGGTTCGAGACCTCGGCTCAAAAGTTTTTTTATATTTTTAATTTAGAAATTTCAAGTGAGAGAATATAACAGAAGAAACAAATATTGTAAAATAATTAAATGATTATTTATTCTTTAATTAAACTACAAAAACTAAAAAATCAAGAATATTTTTTGTACAGTTCTCGATAACATTATATAATAACACAAGATAACACAAATATTTGCAACTATGGAGGAGATAGCACGACTTCTTAAGTTAATTCAAAACGATATAAATGAAACAAAAGATAGTGTGACAAATAGCGAAGCGAACATTTTAAGAAAAATGGATGAAAAATTCGACGGCATACAAGTGAAATTACAGGAACTCGATGACAGGGTTCAACTACAAGAAAACCGATTAAACCTACTGGAAAAACATATAAGAAGCAGAAATATTATAATTTTTGGTGTGGAAGAAACAGAGAGAGGCTATGAGGAGTTAGTTAAAATAGTACTAGATATTTTTAACTCTAAGATGAAAATAAATTGCACAGCGTTTGAGATAGAATATACGAGAAGAAAAGGCAAGAAATGTGAGAAAACGAGACCAATTATGGTTACTCTTACCACACTTGGTAGAAAAATCAAAATATTACAAAACAAAAAGTTGCTCGAGAACTCCGGTTATTATATAAAAGAAGATTATCCGCCTACAGTTCTGGAGAAAAGAAAAGAATTACAAGAAAAGGCTAAAGAAGAGAGAGCGAAAGGAAACAGAGTATATATAAAGTACGATAAATTAATTATACTTCAACAGAACGACCAACGCGAACAACCAAAATCACGCAATAAACGTAACCTATCAACTACACCACCTAGTAGGCAAATCAAACCTAACACAAGAAAAAAGGAGGAAATGAATCTAGTACACTTAGAAAAGAAAAATACCCTACAATCTTACTGGACTCCCAAACAATCACCAAATGATACGAACAACGACGTTTTCTTTTCTCCAGAGCCCCATAGCAACGTTCACACTACAACTAAGAAAAATATCAACTAATAGGAACCCACTCCCTCCTCCAACACGGTTGGTCACCGGGGAGGAGTACGACCAAAACCCTCCAGCTATACAAAAAAAAATATATATATATAAAAAAATATATATAAAAAAAAAAATAAAAAAAAAAAAAAAACAAAACTCGTCTTATGTATTTTATGTTATATTTAATGTTGCTACCATGTGAAAGAAGTATGAGTATGTCATCTCAATAGATATATACTTAAGCTATTGTAAATGTTAAAAAAGCATATTTGGTTGTAAATAATAATTACTTATTTATCTATTTTATTTTATTATTTTACTTAAAACATAATTTTCGTTATTTGGGTAAAAATTCGTGCACGCAGTCAATCATTTGATACATATTTAATATTACTCTATTTTGTCCTTACAATAAAGTCCAATTAAACGAATCAACTTATAATATTACTTACGTATTATGGATGGCACACCTACATAATTAACGAATTATTTTTCTACATACAAAACAATAAATAAAATGTATCAGCTGGAGGAGGCCTATACCCAGTGAGGGATTCTTAACATAAATATTAAGTACTATACTAACATACGTAACAATTATAACCTTCTAACGCTTATTTCAGAATAAACAATTGTAAAAAAAAAAATGTACACGCAATTTTGTTAAATATTAATAAACTAATACACTAACACAAATAGTATAGGATAAATTAAACTTAAAATAACTATGTAATTTATTGTTAAGAAGTAATAAAGGCTTTGATTGATTGATATACATATACAGCAATAGCGAAGACTGAAAATCTCGTGGGTAACCCGTTCATGTGGTTTTTAGTCTGAATGTGTTTTTGACTGAGTACATTAAATTATGTACGTCCGTAAAACTTGTGTGTCCTACTATACAGTAGGATGCAGTCCGGATGTGGCTCAGCCGGTTAGCCGAGGGCGTACAGACACAGTTTACTATTTTAACTTTATTTTAGTTCTAACAACAACGTCTGCGGGACTGTCGCTCGTCAAACAGAGGTAAGGTCACACGCTCGTCACTGAAGCAACACTTCACTACGAAGCGGGTTAGAATTCCATTAAAACTACCGCACCGACCGGTAATGAAATTCAAAAGTGAACTCCGCGCCGCCGATCCTGATGCATTATGTATATAAAATAATATCATTCATAAATATTTAATAAACGTTTTAAAATATTTTAACATAGATACTTTACTTTAAAATATTTCAGCGTGACAGTTCTCAAGGCATCACCTGGCGAAGGCTTCTGATGTACTTCAGAAACAAAAATCTATTGCCGAATGTAATTTTAAGCATATCACTTCAGAACGGCTGGGCCAATATTGATAATATTTTATGTGTATTCTAGATTCTGGGTGGCTTAGATTCACAACTATAACGACCGGGTGAAACAATGAGTAAGTATCCTACCTCCTTTACCATGCCGTGAATTTAATTCCCCAACTGGAACTTTTTTCTGTTATGAGCATGCTTTTTTTTCAGTAACTGGGTGGGTTTTATATTATAAGTATTTTATATATCCAAAAAAATATTAATCATTTGGTGCCCACATAGCCCACGGTTAAATTGGAGATAGCTAACAATTTACATTGTTTACATTATCCAAATATATTACTTTACTTATTCCCAGTATGTAGCATTGTTATTGCAATTGCCACAGTAATATTGCCACAATAACGCGTCATTTTGGCAGATTTTCGATGAGGACTGACTTTAATGAAAGTTTGAAAGGCGATGAGTACGCAAGGAATGCATATTGCACGTTCGGGCGATGCGGGTCAACAGCTCGCGAATGTGCTGTGTGCTACACACGAGTGGATGTAATGCTTGGATGAAAGAACATGCTCCTAATTACACGATTGCTTCAGGGAAGATACACCGCGCCCTTACTACAGAGATTTTACTACCTACGTAACTTATGCCCCATATTTGTAAGAAAAAAGAAATATTAAAAATGTTAATTATTTCTTTTTTGTGTTATGTTTTTCTAATATTCGGTCATCATGCGTTTGTTGCATAGGTATATAAATAACTTCTATTTAATTTAGGGATTTAGTATGTTTGGTATTTAAATAAAGGTCTACTTTTAAATTGAAACAAAATTTTTGAATTGGGTATTGAAAAACATCTTTACTGTAATATTATATGCTATTGAATCCGTATATGTAGGAAGACTATAAAAGGCTTCATAACATCATGCTACGAGCTGAGTATCAGTGAAAGTTTAGTGAAGTTTAGTAGCAGAAACGGGAAAAATTATGCGGAAATGGTTAGGTACTAAAGTTATGCAAAAATCATGAATGGCAGAATTGTTCTTTTTGAAAAATTTAATAAGACCCAGTGACAGTAGATGTATGTATATCTGTTAAGGGTGACTAATAATATAAGCTTTTTATGGTAGGTAATCAAAGAACGAAGTTGCGAGCATCCGGTAGTATAAATATAAAGATATATTTCAAAACAACATATTTTCTTTATCATCTTTATCTTTGCGACAATTTTTTGTACCTTACGATCATGCGTCAAGTCTGCTAGATGAGATTGCCTTCTTCTATGAAAAAATCCAATTAAAAAGACGCCATCATTTTATCTACACGCTCTATGAGAAAACAATTCAGCCGCCACATCTGGTCATTTATACAATGTGAATGTTATCAGAGCTGTACAAACTTGCAAAGTTTCCAGTCTGTGACAATAGCTGCAAAATTACAAATATTTAAACATCTATACTCTTTACTAATATATAAAGCTGTAGAGTTTGTTTGTTTGTTTGATTGAACGCGCTAATCTCAGAAACTACTGGTTTGATTTGGAAAATCCTTTCAGTGTTAGATAGCCCATTTATAAGGAAGGCTATAGGCTATATACTATTCCCGTATACCTATTGGAACGAAAACTACGCGGGTGAAACGGCTAGTTTCTCTAATAAACTGAGTCATGATTTACTTGTATCGTTATTTAAAATAAAGTGGAAGGTCATTATAATTAAGTCAATGGAACAGTTCCGCAGAAATGAGGGCTCTAAGCTGCTTAGGAGCTAAGCTCTTCAGTACCTGCCCCGCTCTGCCCCGGCCGTGCTGCCCCGCCCTGCCCCACGCTGCCCCGCCACCCTGCCCCGGCGCGGGGCTGATTTCCCCCGGGCAATCACGGCCTACGCTATTTAAAAGACTATTCTAATAACGGCGTTATTTCGCAATTATAGCGCAAATTGGATGCAAAGGGGCGCGCGGCGTGTGATGAGTAGCGACAACCATAGCTGTGTGCCGCGGTTCTACTCGCATGCGCGACTATATTGATATATAATGATTTATTTATTTTGCTATCATCCGATAAAAGCTTTACTTAGCAATGATCAAATTTTAATGAGATAATTTGCCCCAAAACTTATTTTAATCTGCATCGACATCCAAATCACTAAACAAAATCATTTAAACTTTTCATACTTTGGGTGCTTGAAGTGTTAATTAATACGTAAGCTCTATTGCATCTTTCTTAGTTCCATCGGTATATTGAGGTTGCGACATTATACTATATACAGAAGGCGAACCCTGCTCATGATACGGCTCATTTGTTACCCGACAGCTCCCGCCTCTCGATATCGCTAACCATAATTATAAAACTTTTCTTTTTTTTAAATGAATATTTGCTATATCTTTTTAAACATGAACAGTATCCCCTTTCCCCTCCAATAACTCGGAAAAGCGTGTGTTAGTGGGTACGACAATAATCCAGCGGGCGGGATCAAACCCTCTCGTCGATGAGTCAGGATACTACTGAGCTATTGAGGCTTTAAAGCCTCAATAGCTCAGTAGTATCCTGACTACAGACTAAAGACAACTACAGACTAAAATAAAGACTACATATTAAGGCTTTTAAGACACATAATACCCTGGATTTTGTCCCGAAAAAAACATGGTTTTTCCGAGATATGCAAAGAACTGATTGTATTGATACTAACTCTTAAATACGCAAACCTACTGGATTTGGAAAAAATAGCGCAATCCCTAATTTCACGCAGACGAAGTCGCGGATATCAGCTTGTGTATTCATAAATGCGATAAACCTGCTTAAAAGATACTACGACTACGACATAGTAGGTCTACATACCCCGCATACCCCGACTTTCGAAGAGAACAACCCAATAAATTCAGCTCAATGTAATGAATTGCATATAAAAAATGTAATAGTTGAACGACTTTAATACGTATGTTCGTCCGAATCGTTTGTGTGTGGACATTGGACACCACATCTCACATAACTTCGATTACTTAGTACTGTCGGTGCACCGCGTTTTGTACGGACGTAACTTTGACGTCACGTGGACGTCATATGGACGTCCAGGGGACGTCACGCGACCGGACGCAACGCCGCATGGGACGTGGCCGGGTGCGAGAAAGCACGAGCACACAGCGACAGTAATAATGATTTCATTTTGTTTGACATTCAACATGGAATGTTTGTATTTCATATAGTAATTTCGCGGTTTCACATTTTTATAATAACTTGTTATGTAGAAAATGTTTAATTTTGAATTCGTATCTTAATGCATGCATATAAAGTTAAAGTTAAAGTTTATATGTTAATATAGGTTATCCTCCTCCTAACAAGTTAGCCCGTTTCCATCTTAGACTGCATCATCACTTACCATCAGGTGAGATTGTAGTCAAGGGCTAACTTGTAAAGAATAAAAAAAAATAAAAAAAAATAAAGGCAAACCTCCCTTACTAAACCTTACTAAACTTAAACAAGACTTACTAAACTTAAACGTAGTCGAATATGAATGGGGATCTAAAACTCTCACAACACGGTATCCATCATGACCTGCTACCAAATTAAAAACAGCAAAATGTATAATATGTACCTAATAATAGCACCTCGATAGGGACTAACATTAAATCATAACATTTTAAAAGCTTTAATTGTTGAAATTCAAAGCCTTTCCGTTTATAAAGATTCTCTTAAATGGGTTAACAATCTAACATTAATTATATCACATGAGCTCAAAAGTCACGTGAGTGTGAACCACTCTGACATTGTCAATCAAAAGGGAAGAGATGCGCGCGGCGACACGAGTGATCTAAACTTGTGATTATGATTGATTGACGCATTGAGGCGCGCAAAGCCTCCAGGGGGAGAGGGGATTTACGCGCCTCAAACCGTATAGTGACTTTCGTTGTCTACGACTGATCTATGACATTTGTAATGTCATCACAATGACAATTTGCGCTGAATCGCAACACCCGTAGTCGAAGTTTAAATGTATTACCTACTGATTAAGTAGTCAGTCAAAAGATATAAGATAATGTATATAATGATGTAGATCGAATATGCCGATCCGAAGATAACAGTGTTTTCCTATTATGATGGAAAGAATTTGTGACATAAGAGTCAGTCGGACAGAGATTTATTGTTAAGTTCGTGACAGTCAGGGATTTTCACTTTGTAGAGATTTAGATACAGTTACAGTCAGTTATAGCAATAAATGTACATAATCAATTCAATTATTATAAAATACAGCTCACGAGACACGTCGAACTTTAATCATGTCAATTAAGTTGTCGTAAACCAAACTATCTAATTTAGTTAATAATTCAAACCTCTTCAAATGTTTGCGAAACGTAATTAAAATCAGCACAGCGTTATCGTAATGCACAATTTAAAGTCCCCACATTCCGCTGCAGCGGCGCCATTTGTGAGATTGGATAATAAACTGGCGAGCGTTATCTTAAGAATAAATCGCTGCCGACTGTGCGACCGGCTTGAGAGTGACCAAGGCCTGTAGCCATGTGGCACGATACTCTTTCTACGATCGCTAACGCTACGAAAACTAAAAAAATGTATGGAAATGACAGATTCAATCGATAACTTGATCACGTGACCTGTCGATAACGAATGTTATTCTCATTTGTTTTTTTTAATTATCGAAGTGTTTGCAATCGTAGAAAGTGAATTGACGTGCCAGTTTTGGACCGGTTGTACCGATTTAATCGGAACTTTCAGTGGAAAATAGAAAAAGTTAATCAGCAACATATGGGATACTTTTTTATCCAGGAAAATCATAATTTTTTTATCCAGAAAAATCCTATAGTTCCCGCGGGATTTGCGAATTTCACGTGGATGAAATCGCGTGCATCTGCTAGCGTTAAATAAAGATAGAATTCACTTAAATATAATTCCGAATCACACAAAGTAATAAAAAGGAAGGAATATTGAATATGTAATACTATCGCGAGAGGTACTCTTACTTTAAAAGCTCTTTCTTCCGTGAAATAACTATTACAGACTAAGCGGCGCCATCTATCTCCCCCCCCCCCCCCCCAACCTCCACCACACCATACGTCAATGGAAAGCTCCGTACTTACGTTGAGGACCGAACACCAACGGAACGTATTAAAATAATTCCGTATATCGATCACTTGAAGGAGTTTTATTCGTTGTTCAAATCGTAGAAACTATGCCCTATTATTTTTTTAATTATCTACAAGTTAGACCTTGACTACAATCTCACCTGATGGTACGTGATGATGTAGTCTATGATGGAAGCGGGCTAACTTGTTACGAGCAGGATGACATTCACACTCCTTTCGATTTTTACACGACATCGTACCGGAATGCTAAATCACTTGGCGGTCCTACCAGCCAGACCTGGACCTATTAAGAAAACCTCAATCAGACCTCAGTCTTGTAAATCCGCGCATACCACTGCGCCATCATCATTATCAACCCATATTCGGCTCACAGCTCGTGTATCCTCTCTCAGAATGAGAGGTTAGGCCAATAGTCTACTACGCTGCCCCAATGCGGATTGGCAGACTTCACACACGCAGAGAATTAAGAAAATTCTCTAGTATGCAGGTTTCCTCATGATGTTTTCCTTCACCGATTGAAACACGTGACATTAAATTTCTTGAAATGCGCACAACTGAAAAATTGGAGGTGCATCTCCGGACCGGATTTGAACCCACACCCTCTGAAATCGGAGGCAAAGGTCATATCCACTGGGCTATCAGGGCCCATACTTAGACTAGTATTGTAAAGCTGAAGAATTTGTTTGTTTGATTGAACGCGCTAATCTCAGGAACTACTGGTCGGATTTGAAAAGTTCTTTCAGTGTTAGATAGCCCATTTATCG
Source organism: Bicyclus anynana (assembly GCF_947172395.1). NCBI lineage: Eukaryota > Metazoa > Arthropoda > Insecta > Lepidoptera > Nymphalidae > Bicyclus > Bicyclus anynana. Next base: position 15,626,269 of record NC_069094.1, on the reverse strand, counting down.
AGGAAGGCTTTATATTATCCTCGTATTTCTACGGGAACAAGAACCACGCGGATGAAACCGTGCGGCGTCAGCTAGGGTGTAATAGGCGAAATGTTCGTCGATGTAAAATACCGGAATCGCGCCCCTGTAGAGTAACGTGCGGCGCAGAGCTAATGTGGCGAGACAATTTATAATATCTGAGCCGCGAGCATGCCGACAGTAGCAGTAATTAAGCGCCGGAAACGTACATTTACGAGTGCGGCGCTGAATCCTTGAATTACGACCTGTAGAATTGGAACGACGTGCAGTTTATTTGCGCTATTATTAATTGTTTATTGCTAGCTACCCCAATTTTATTAGAATCTGTTTAAATGTAAGAAAAACACAAATTCTACAGATTAATAAAATTAACTACATAAGTAATTTACCGATAAACAAATATGATTATATTGGTTGGGATCCCAAAATGGCGACCCCGAACTAGAATGCGCTGTGATGTTCGACCGATTCGAATTATAATTATAGACAGCATTTGACAATTAATAATTATTAATTGTTAAATGCTGTCTATCCCAATTACATCAAAATATGTTAATCATAATCTATTTAAAGGAAAAACAAAATCTCTATACAGATTGTAAGTCAACGGCTTAGCGTGCTCTCCGAGAAATTTTAACTGAATTTTTTTAGAAAGAAAATCTCAGTATGGAGAAAAACATGTATGAGTTTTACTAAAAAACTAGCTTTAGCTGGAGGTATAGTGAAATCATAGCATAGCAATGTCAAAGCATAGCATAGCACGACTACTGGCGGCACCACACCACGCAATATAGGTGAGCAAGGCTCAAAACTCATATATCGGCGCAGACACTCAGCGACTACGTATCGCCTTGCGTTCAGCATTCTTTGCATAAAACTACATACTTCAATGCATACAACACACAAAACAGAAAGGTGTACAACATGTATAAAGAAAATTCGTCGCCTCCGAATAAAGGTCGCCATTGACGGTCAATTATTCTCACGTTTCTGAAAAGCAAACGGCATTACCCACGCGGCATACTATACAAGTAATGTACGCAGTGACCAACACACGATCAATTATAGTCGTGGGTGCTACAGAAACGTGAGAATAATTGACCGTTTGTGGTTAGCATAAGCTACAGCTTTACGCAATGTAGCCGTTCTGTGTCCGCGCCGATAGATGAGTTTTGAGCTTAATGGCTTATTGTTATGAACGCGCTGCGACATTATGAACGCTCAGTGATGCACAAAATTCACTCATTCATTACTTGGTGGTTTGTCGAAGCCATTAAAGTTATTAATCGCGGTCAACAAACGCGCCCGCCGCCCGCCGGCATCACAACAACCAACGCACCAGATAACAATTATTAAATTGCAGTCAAACCCTGTGTTACACTTATCGATACCTATACTAACGAAAGCTTATAAAAATACGAAAACGAATAAAATTATACGCAAACGATTGCAAAAGGTATAGAAACGAATATTTGACAGTGTTGCGCAGTGGTGTGCGCGGTGGATTTACAGGACGGATGTCCTGGGTTCGATGCCCAGCTGGGCAGATTGAGAATTTCTCAATTGGTCCAGGTCTGGCTGGTGGGAGGCTTCGGCCGTGGCTAGTTACCACCCTACCGGCAATTTCATTTCATCCTCCTCCTAACAAGTTAGCCCGCTTCCATCTTGGAATGCATCATTAATTACCGAGTTAGCCCTTGACTACAATGTCAAGGGCTAACTCGGTAATTAACTTGTCAAGAATAAAAAAAAACTTTCTAATCTACAATATGTACTAAGTACATTAAAGTTGAGTTGGCCACGCGATGGTTGTAAATTGTAATGCATATCTACGCGATGACGTTCAGTTTTTTATACGTATTAATGATACTTATATTAGTGGTACCTACTTTTTATTACCTTCATAAAGTATGCGTAGTAGATAATATATCTTGAAAAGAGCCGTGATAGCCCAGTGAATATGACCTCTGCTTTCGGTTCGAAGGGCGTAATTTTGAATCCGGTCCCGGGCGTACCTCCATTTTTTTAGTTGTGTGCAATATAAGTAACTAAATATCACGTGTCTCACACGTTGAAGGAAAAACATCGTGAAGAAGTCTCCTTACCTTAGTATCATATACCTTTAAATTCTCTTCGTATGGAAAGTCATGTACCAATCCGATTTGAACCAGCGTGGTGCATTATTAGCCTAAACCCTTTCATCCTGAGAGGAGACTCGTGCGCAACACAACACTATATATGGGTTATTAATAATGATGCTGATGAAATAAATTTTCAAACATGGTAGAAGTTGACGGCCTCCGTGGCGCAGTGGTATGCGCAGTGGATTTACAAGACGGAGGTCCTGGGTTCGATCCCCGGCTGGGCAGATTGAGATTTTCTTAATTTGTCCAGGTCTGGCTGGTGGGAGCCTTCGGCTGTGGCTAGTTACCACCCTACCGGCAAAGACGTACCGCCAAGCGAATTAGCGTTCCGGTACGATACCGTGTAGAAACCGAAAGGGGTGTGGATTTTCATCCTCCTCCTTGACAAGTTAGCCCGCTTCCATCTTAGACTGCATCATCACTTAATATCAGGTGAGATTGTAGTCAAGGGCTAACTGCTGCAACGACACCATGTTGAAGTCCGGGATCCGCAGAACATTTTTTACAACTGATAACTATCAAGTTAATTTTTCGTGAGTAGCTTCATCACGATGAGTGATGATATTCCCCTTTAAAAAAAAAGGGGAATATATCAAATTTTGATAAATTCCCCTACTCGCAACTTGTATATTGATACAAGTTGGGAGGAGGGGAGTTTACTAAGTTGGAGGTGCATGCCCCGGTCCGGATTCGAACCTACACCCTCCGGAATCGGACGCAGAGGACTATCATGACTATGAACTTACTACGACTTTTCCTACGAATATAACCATATTGTTTGTTTGTCACACAAACGCTGCTGATCGACGATCCTACCTGTTGCTGAGCGACCTGCAACAGTGTGATAAACATTTGTCGAACTACGGTGTAATTCCGCTATTTTATACTCGTCGATGTATTCGCCTATAACAAGTTTTGTTAGAATTTGTACTTTATTTCTATGGGATGCCAAAAATAAAATGTCACTAACAACGTAGTTGCCATGGATATGAACGTTGTCACATCGCTGTAACTTTACAGAATGCAGAGGCTGCTAGGCTATTCTGTAACGATATTTTTATAACTCGCAAGTGCAAATTTCGAATTCACCTCTATCTCTCTCTGTTTAACACGATACTATAGAATGAAAAAGATAGCGGTAAATTCGAAACTCGCACTTGCGAGTTATCCAAAACATCGTTAGAGAAAAGCTGTTATTTAAGTATTGAGTGCAAAAGAAACTATCAAGTACGAAAGGAATGGCATAGTTCAGTACCAAGTTCGTAAACGCGCGTGGTTTGAACACATATAAATAGAAAATTGTGGTTCCTTGTCATCATACAATGGAATCTTTCGTACAAGCTTAGGACTCTTCTCCGATAGGTAAACGAGTTTTTGTAGCGCCGTAGCATTCCGTAGCTGAATCGTAGCGTGAAGCTCATCGCGTAATCAAACCTATGTTTTTTCTTTTTATTTTAAAAAAGAATATAAGCTACACATTTTCCAATATTACCAATATCCATATATCCATATCCCACTCTAGCAAGGCGCTAGAGTGGGATTTGGATATAAAGAAGAAGAATATCCTTCTTCTTCTTTATATCCAAATCAGTAGAAAAGACTTTTAGGTGTACGACAATAGTCCAGCTAGGCTATTCTCTAACGTTATTTTTATAACTCAATATTAACCTTAATATTCGGCTCACTGCTGAGCTCGAGTCTTCTCTCAGAATGAAAGGGGTTAGGCCAATAATCCACCAAGCTGGCCCAATGCGGATAAGCAAACTTCACACACGCAGAGAATTAAGAAAATTCTCTGGTATGCAGGTTTCCTCACGATGTTTTCCTGCACCGTTTGAGACATTTTTTTTTTAAATGCACACAACTGAAAAGTTGGAGGTGCATGCCCCGGACCGGATTCTAACCCACACCCTCCGAAATCGGAGGCAGAGGTCATTGAATCCACTGGGCTATAACCTCTATCTCTCTCTGTTTAACACGATACATTAGAATGAGAATTCGAAACTCGCACTTGCGAGTTATTCAAAACATCGTAAGAGAATATCCGTGCTGGTGATGAGTTCCGACACCTTTACTGTTGGGCTATTGAAGTTTTACTGTAAAGAGACACTACGCCTTATCCGGTTCGCCCTGGGTTATAACAAACTAACTAGTCTTTGTCTCTTCCATAGAACGATTTTATTTATTTACGTACGTATTTCGGGGTGTTGTAACGAATCATATATTTTACTAGTGGACGCCCAGCCGAGTCCATCGGCCGAGGCTGCTCGCGCATTACTTTTTACGTTCAGAACTAAACAGGGAGCAGCTTATTCCAGATTGTATAATTCTTGACAAGCTTTTATTGGTATTTGGTAGATGTGGGCCCCTAAAAAATAAATAAATGAAATAAGTAAAATAACTACTCGTTAGGCTGAAAATAATCCAAGTGCCCTGTCCATCCATTAACATAGAATCCTGTTATTATTTATACTTTAGTTCGAATAGCAGAAAGAAAGGAAGAATAATGTTTATTTTCAAATTATGCCACAAAAAGCACCGTAGTGTCAGATGTCTCGACCACTTTGGGCAAGTCAAAACCAAAAGTAGCATAAGCATCAGAGGGCCTAGTGGCAGTTTGATACTGTTACTATCGCGTTAACGTAAACGCGAATTACTAAGGAATTGAAACAGAACCATCTAGTGGCACTATTGGACAACTGTTTCAATTCCATATGAATTCGCGTTTACGTCAACGCGATAGTAACAGTATAAAAATATTGAAAACTCCCACTAGGCACACCGAACACCACTGTCATGTTTGACACAACCTTGAAAAATGTTCCAGCTCAACATTGCTTCATGTAGCTACTCAGTAACGAATTATTTTAAACACGATCTCGGGTTAATCTTTCTCTAACATCCTACTATACATAGGGAGAGAGATCATCATTGCAGAATAGTTGTACAGGTCGTGTAGGCGTGTTAAGGTAATAAATATCGTTGTAAGCGATATACACGCGGGCCGTATAACTTGTGATCGTAAAGTGACGCAACAAGTAGTACACAATGTTGTAGCCTGAGTAACGATTAATCTGGAAACTACTGGTGCTAGTTCTGCGTTATTGGGTATTTGAGATTGTTTTATTGATCATAATTATTAAAAGTATAGTAATAGTAGACCAACTTTGTAGAAGTAACAGTGTATATGCGATTAGCAATTTCGGAGATACAGGGAGATCTCTGCGACGCTGTCGTGGATCGCACAAAAACACCCCATACTAAACACGGCATTTCTGGACGTCACACCGACATAAAATGATTATTTTCTTAGGCAGTTCAAACAAAATTACATATATCTTGGTTATTTATGCGTTTCTGTATACTTCTTGTAATAAAAATGTCACATTGAGTGTAAAAAACGTAAAAATATATGACTTTTTTTTACATAAAAAAATAATTGTTTTAGTAAATTTCGATCATTATTTTATTTTAAATACTTCTCAACAATGTTTGTTTTTATTCATGCATTATGTAATGTTTACTTAATTTTCCCCGAAAGTATCATAAAAATCAAAAGTTCCCAATCACACTTACGGTGTGTGCTTACACGAGAAGTTGTGACCAACAGTTTCACAACTGAGATATTCAGAGTTCAATTCGAGCTACAATAAATAAATTCTTATATACTCAGTACAGTGAGTAGAGAGAGCAAAGAAAATTGCTATTTGGTTTAATTCCCCCTCAGCGAAAAGCTTCAGAGCTCCTCTCTCCCCCGAGATGTGCCCGCAGAGAGATAAAGTAATATTGATATTATGATGTTAATTTAAGAACAAGAACGAACCGTAGCCTAGAATAGAGAACGACTTCACCTTTATCAATCAATCAATTCATCAATCAACTTATGATACATAAGTAGACAGGACATTTGCTATGCAGATTACTTAGTACAATGTTTATTTTAATAATTAATTGTAAATGAATAATATTTTAGACACCATTTAAAATTTTATACCGGCTGATGTGTGAAGGCTTTGAAAATAAGATTTTCATTCAATGAAAATGAATCTTATGATATGTTTTTTTCTTTACAAGTTACCCCTTTACTACAATCTCACCTTATAGTAAGTGATGATGCAATCTAAGACGGATGAGGGCTAACTTGTTAGGAGGAGGATGAAAATCCACACCTCCTACGGTTTTTACACAACATCGTACCGGAATCACGAGGCAGCCTGTAACGTAACTGCCTATTCAGTAACGATGATAACTTTCATCATTAACAACCAATATTCGGCTCAGCACGAGTCCAGTATGAGAGAGATTAAGCCTTAGCCACCACGCTGGCCCAATGCGGATTGGCAGATTTCACACACCTAATTAAGAAAATTCTCAAGTATGCAGGTTTCCTCGATGTTTCTCCTTCACCGTTTGAGACACGTGATATTTAATTTCTTAAAATGCACACAACTGAAAAATTGGAGGTGCATTTCCTGGTCGAATTCAAACCTACGCCCTCCGAATCAGAGGAAGAGGTCATATCCACTGGACTGAACTGAGACAGAAAGAAAAGCATCTTTACCCTCTACTCACTCTGCTTTACTGAAGTAAACGTGAGATCAGTGATCCGCGCCGCCGGTAATTTATTCCATTTCATTGAAAGACGCTGTTCCTGTCGTCCAATATCTTCAATATCATCTGTGGCCACTCCCCCCTCCCCCTGCCACCACACACCACAATATTATTGCATTGCACACGAGTTTTCTTCAATGTCCAATGATTAACCTATGTGTTTTCGGAATAACGAGGGATTGGGTTCGTATCTTGTGTGATATATAAGAAAAGTTGATGGTGTTACACCCCCGTGCCTTCGAGAGCACGTCCATACATTTTTCTAGTTTTCGTCGCGCATACCAAAGCGCCACGAAGGCCGCATTAACATTATCACCCTAAGCCCGCCTAAGCAAGACCCTGTAATGGGCCGTTAAAACTGTCAGTTAATGGCAGTGGCATATCGTGCCTTAAAAAAGCCCTGTATCAAAATTATTTGAGGGGCCCAAGAAGAGCGAAAAAAAATATAGACGAGAGGAAAATTCTGAAAAATCTCAACAGTTTTTGATTTACACTACCTAAATATAAAGTATTGCTATTTTTTATCATTTTAGCAGTTTTTTGTGTGCTTTTTTACCCGGGAAGCACCACCCATTAAGTAATATTGTAGATTAGTTTTTACTGTAGCCCAGGGCCCCGTATCATTGATACGGCGGTAGTTACGCCCTGGCTAATGGTGTTTTATTAGAAAAAGGCGAGCAACACGAGTGTGGTATGCAGGTGTTGCTAGCGGACACACAATCGATACGCGCGCCCCACTTGGCAGCGGATCAAGCTGTGCCTTAATTCGCAAAAAAGAGCCCAAATTGCCTTTGATACAGCTTCCCAATCAGAGCGGCGACGCTCGCGAGCCGCAGATAAGAGGAACCGGAATGATAGCGAAGTGGCTCCGAATGACGAGACTAAATACGAGTAAATCCTATAGCCGTATTAATAGACGTTTCTGAATATGGAATTTAAAGTTCATGCAACTTGAAATGTTTATATTATACTAGCAGACGCCACGCGGTTTCACACGTAGTTCCCGTTCTCGTAAAAATACGGGGATGGGGATGAAATATAGCCTATAGCACCCGGGGATAGTGTAGTTTCCCACCAGTGAAAGAATTTTTCAAATCGGTTCAGTAGTTTGGCCTATATTCAATGCAACCAAACAAAAATCAAATTTTTATTGGATGTAGCGAAGCTAAGTGACAGGAGATTGGAGACTTGATTTGTCATATTATGTCGAGAATACTGTTTAAAAATACGCTTTAGGACGGTTGAGGGTCCGGACCCTGAACACCATCTTCTAAAACCACCACAGTTCATAATCGAGTGAACCTCCATGCATACGTTATCAGGTAAAGCTAATACAGTTCATATAGTTCCTAGCAAAAGTTTTCCATTCATTTTCTCATTCACTGTTTTCTCGCGTACCTACTAAAATTCCTGTAATATATCGCCACGCGGCACGTCCCGTACCCTGCCCCCCCCCCCCCCCCCCCCAATAGAGCCTTTGAAGCCGCACTAATTGACAACCCTCGACGCTCCGTCCGGTCCTTCGAATGTTTGAACAGATTACCGCCAATATTGATTTGTGAACCTTTCGCATTCGACGCTGAGTTCTTTGCTCTACCGCTCTCATTGTTTAGAGAATTGACCAATACTAAATTTGAAATGTTCAATATGCTTACGGTTTGACCCACCCACCCTGCCACACTGCTCCAGTGCATGAGACCACAATACTCGTTCTGTTGCATTTTAAGCCACTCTTCCTGCCCAGGAAGCAAGCAGAGCCGGCGTGAGGCGTAATACTCATCCTACCACATTTCAAGCCACTCTTCCTGCCGCATTTCAAGCCACTCTTCCTGCCGCATTTCAAGCCACTCTTCCTGCCGCATTTCAAGCCACTCTTCCTGCCGCATTTCAAGCCACTCTTCCTGCCGCATTTCAAGCCACTCTTCCTTTCCTATCCAGGAAGTAAGCAAATCCGTCGTGAGGCCACATTACCTGTCCTGTCGCATTTCATGCTACTCATCATGCCTACCGCTCCCTAATTTGTCAACGCGAGTGCCAGTCGAAGGACAGATACGGATTATTTGCGCGAGTAGAGAAGTCATATAGGGCAACATCGAGGCAGAGCTGGGAGTATTCTGTAGCTGTGGTATAAGAGCCTGTAAGTACAGTAGGCAACTCTCCATAGTTGCCTACGATATGAGCAGTCAAACTTTGATCAAAGACATGAAATTCCTCAAGTTAACTCAGTTAGCGAACACAGCACGATCACGGCTAGAGACGTGCGGTGACACAAATAAAAACTTTTTGAAACTTTCTTGGAATCTATATAGCTATTGGTATGCGTAGTCTCATTCAGTAAAAATTTCGTACAAAATGGAAAATTCCTGCTTCAATACAGGTTAGTAATGGACTGTCAGGGTAGACAGTACTGCAGAAAATGCATCTATGGAATGCACGCCACTGGGTAAGTGTCGATAGTCGTAGAAGGCTATTCACTCAAAAGAGTCAGATACACAATTTATTTTAAAAATCTCAACTCCGAGCAGTGAATTTAACTAAAATTTTCATAGATGAAAAGTTCTATACTTTACACTCGGTATCCATGTCTTACATTATATAATTAAAGTGTGACTAGTAAACCACTGGACCCATGTGACCATTAGATTTCATCGTGTTAAAATCATTGCAAGCAAAGAGGTATACTCTGTGATCGCAAGACACGAGGTCTTTGCAAAAACGCCTTTCTAACTAGTACCAACAAAGTTTCTGTTTTGAAAGTTGAAGTAGCAACTCGTGCTCCTATCTCAGTGCTTATTGAGTGCCCCCCACTCGCGCAGGGGAGGGAGGGTGGCGCGGTATGAATATTCAGCGCGCGAACACACTTATGATGTAGAGCTGAGCCGGGCGGACACCGCACCCGACACTTGTATGACAATCCTACGCGTCAGGATTACTCCTGCCTTTACAAGACAATGTTTGTCTTTTCTTCTATTCTTAACATTTTTATCGTATTAACAGGTACTATAGGCCTATTCCTTAATAATGTTTCGTAAACTCGAGAATAATAAAGAATAAGATACGAAGTCACCTTTATATATCACTCTCGGTCTAACGCAATACTATAGAAAGAGAAAGATAGAAGTGAATTCGAAACTCGTACTTGCGAGCTATACAAAATATTGTTACAGAATAGCCCTCCGGATAATAGTCCAGCGCGCGAGGTTCGAACCCGTGAACTTTGGTCGTGAGTCCAGCCCTTTTACCGTTGAGCTATTGATCTATTGAGTACATATTACCGTAAAATGATGAACTTTCAACATTATAATCTAAATTACAAAATTTATTTCAAGTAGGCTCAGTTTACAAGCACTTTTGAAACGTCAGTTGACTATTTGTAAAGATTCTACCATCGGTTCGGAGGGCAGATTCTGCTGAGAAGAACCGGCAATAAACTCAACAGTTGTTCTTACCTTTAAAATCCATACATATTTACTATTGTACTGTGTCTAGATATATGAGAAACCAGAGTCTGTATCACATTGTATGAATTTCTTTTTCTTTAGACGGCTTACCTTCATCTAAATTCCATTCTCCGCCACTGCTAGGTAGGTATTTAGTTGTAGATTTCAGATAGGTGCGTTCGCTAGGTAGGTAGTTGTAGATTATGATCAAACGGTTTTTACAATGATGGCGACTTAAAAGCATTCGCAGCGAGTCAAAGGAGGCGAGATAATCTCACCTCTGCACCTCTCCCCACGCCCATTGAGATATTTTAAATTTATTACATATTATAATGTGGATTTGGGAATATTTAATTCGAGATAACGCGTTCTAATTTCCTCCGCAGAGCCACGACTGATATCGTTACATTTCGTGTGTAATGTACAAGAATAAAGTCGCATACTTTATTCTTGTACGCCTTCGTATAAGTCTGGAAAAAAACTTTTCTTTAGGTTGATTTAATTTTTTATAATGCTTCTTATCATGTTTGATATTCTAATGTTTCTTATCCAGTGTTTGATGAACTGAGAGAAAAATGTTTAGCTGATACATTTGCGTAGAGCGGTGAAGTTCGTGACGTGATATGAAAATGGTGACTCTTAGAGAAAAAGTAGATTTTTTTTGTTTATGATGCACTCACAATTTAATCTTCGATCTCAAAAATAACGCTTTAAATATTAGTGCGAAATTCTCCAGTCGCTGGATGTTACGCGCGATACCCTTTCACGTCGAGGCGGCCCCTTTGACGCCGGCGGCATTTGTCAAATGACGACCGAGTCAAAATGAACTTAGGGCCTAGTGGCAGTTTGATACTGTTACTGTCATGTAACGTAAACGCGAATTTCTAAGAAATTGAAACGGTGCCATCTAGTGGCACTACTGCACAACTGTTTCAATTCCATATAAATTCGCGTTTACGTCAACGCGATAGTAACAGTATGAAAATATTGAAAACTCCCACTAGGCACACAGTTTACAGTTACAGGTCACTCACCCGAGCGGGGCGGCTGGTGGCCGGCACGCGCGGCGGTGCGGCGGACGCGCGCGGCGCTGGCGTGCGGCAGCGGCGGCGCGGGGCGGCGCGCGCGGGCGGCGGCGGGTCGGGCGTGCGGCTGCGGCGCGGCGCGGCCGGCGGCAGCGCCAGCAGCTGGCGGTACAGCTCCAGCTCGTGGTAGAACTCGGGCGAGGCGGGCTGCGACGGCTCCCCCGCGCCGCCCGCCACCTCCGCCGTCAGCCCGTTGAGCACGAGGCGGCGCGCCGCCATGCCGCGCGCGGCGCCGCATGGGGCCGCTCAGCGCGCCCGCCCGCCCGCGCTCATGGCTCGCGCCACACGCTCACTCCACACCACTCACTGACTGCATTTATTGCACGACACTACTTCAATGTTTTCACTAAAGTTTCAAAGTGTACCTACTCAATATGTAGTTTAGAGACTATAAGCAAGACCTAAAATAAAATAAAAATGAAGCCGGTACAATTAGAGCTACAGTCCATACAAAATATGTTAATTATTACAAAGAATAGCTGCATCGTACCTAGGTACTATTTATATTTACCTCTATCAGAGTCTTACCAGCTCTACACTCTAGCTAGATGCCTAGATAACAGTTTAGCTGTTTGGACCCACCGCGCAAATCCAATGCCGATAGACGGGCGTAGGTTGACAACATTTTACTATGTAATCTAATAGGTAATCTAGATCAGAATTCCAAGATATCTAGCGCATATACATAGTCTAACCAGCGAGACGAAGCAGAGATGTCAACCTGTCGTTATTTTCAAAAAAAGATTCCGACGACTCCTCTTTTTTTAAGTCGGTTAAAAATAACACAAATCCCACCCACATCTAACCTTTTATGATTATTAGACATTCGGATTCAGGACAAAACTACAATTTTTAAAATTGGTTTTATAGTAATAATTTTGTTTTGACGCGTACGAGTTGGGTACGTTATTAGAGTAAATCAAAGTTGTGCTTCCTGAATATTTTTATCTGATACAGGTCATTGTCTGGATTTGCCGACGAGTTAATAAAAACACCTATAATAGTCTCGATTTTTTAATCCTGATTAATTAAATGCAACCAGAACACCTATACCTATATTATATAGAATATAGTATATATTATATAGAATAGAATATAGTACCTATATTCTATTCTATACTAGCTTTATTATATTACCTACAGATTTGCAACATAAAATAAGCTATTGTCAATTAACCAATATGGAATAACAATTGTTCGTTTTATAAACAGTGATCAAAATGACAGTGTACTAAAAGTAAAGTTAGTTCGTCACTAAAGTTTGCACGTCCCACCACGTGCGAGCTCAGCTGAAGGAGCAACAGACACGTCCTCACCGACGGGCGCGCGGCGCGGCACTGGGGACTGGTCGGCGGGCGGCTGCCGGTGCCGGCTCGGGCGGCTGGGCGGGCGGCGGCCTAGGCGGACAGCATGGACACGCGGGACATGCAACATTCGTACGACGAGTATCGCGTCTAGTATCGAGTTTTATATATTATGGTTTAATTTCAGAGGATGAGGTAAATCAAAGTCAATAATAATATATGACAACTGCTGGATGTCGGGAGTATTGAAATGAAACGAGCGTATTAAGATTAGTCATAATTTATTCAAATTCAAATTTATTGTAGAGTCATGAACAGTAACGAGATCGCTTTCTAGATCGCGGCCAGCAGCGGCAGCAGGCGGCGCGGGTCCAGGAAGTGCGCGGCGCGCGCGGCTGCGGCTGCGGCTGCGGCCGGCCAGCGGTGTGCGAGCAGCGCCAGCAGCGCCGTGGCGGCGCACAGCGCGGCGGCCAGCGGCAGCAGCGCGGGCGCGGCGCGGCGCGGGAACACGGACAGCGCGTGGTGCGCCGGCAGCAGCTCGCGGTCCGCGCACTGCGCGCACGCCGTGCCGCGGTACCCCGCCGCGCCCGCGCGCGCCTCCGCGCGCTCCGCCGCCGCCCACGCCGCCGCCAGCAGCCGCAGCGCGCCGTCCGCCGCGCGCCAGTGCCGCAGGTGCCAGAAGGCGTAGGCCACGGCCTCGCTGTCGCCGCGCCGCAGCACGTGCTCGGGCGGCAGCGTCAGCGGGCGCAGCTCCAGCAGGTACTCGGGCACGTGCGGGTTGAAGGCGATGGCGCGCCGCAGCGCCTGTAGCGCCGCCGCCTCGGCCGCCGGGCCGCTGGCGCCACGCGCGCGCAGCAGCGCCGTACCGTAGGCGGTGGCGGCGGAGCGCGGCGCGGGCGTGTCGTCCAGGCGCGCCAGCAGCGCGTGCGCGTCGGCGAAGGCGCGCTGCTCCAGCAGCACCTCCAGCAGGTTCTCGTGCAGCTGCAGCGCCGCCAGCGCGGGGTGCGCGTCGCGCGCCAGCTCGCGGAACAGGCGCGCCGCGTCGCGCAGGCGGCCCAGGCGGCGCGCGCACATGGCGGCGCGGCGCTTCACGTGCGCCACCACGGCCGCCTCGCGCCGCGCCGCGCCCGCCGCGCCCGCCGCCGCCAGCGCGCGCGCCGCCGCCTCGCCCAGGCGCCAGGCGCGCCGCAGCACGCGCTCCGCCTCCAGCACCGTGCCCGCCTCCTCCTCGGCCAGCAGCAGCAGCGCGGCGGCGCAGTCGGGCCGCAGCGCCAGCGCCGCGCGCGCCATGGCCACGCGCGCCGCCGGCTCGCGCTCGCGCCACGCGCGCGCCAGTGCCTCGTCCGCGCCCGTGGCGCCCGCGCCCGCGCCGAACCACGCCTGGTGCTCCTGCGGACCGCATCGTCAGAGCATTGTACACCCATCCCTGTACACCCCGCCGTAAGTTGCTCTTAATGATTCTGCCTTTGGCTAGACCGAGAGAACAATATATTGACCATCAAAATTCATGTGGACATACGATAGGCATTTACTATTTACTCGTACTCTATATCTGTACCACACAAAAAACTTAGCATTTACAGTAAAGCCAGTATGAAAATGAACCTCTGACCTGTGCGGACAGGTTCATGTCGTAGTAGGTGAGCGGCGCGCGGCGGGCGGCGCTCCACAGGCGGCCGTACTCCGCGCCGCGCAGCAGCGACATGGGATTGCGCCACACCTTGCACTCGCCGCCCTCGGGCTCCGGACTAGTCGCGCCCGCGCCACTCAGCCACGGGCCCAAGTGTGTAAGCGACACCTGCAAATTAATGATTTTTTTTTTGATATAACTTCTTTATGCACGAGTAACTTGATGTGTTACGAAAATTGTAATTGGACGATGTAGTACAGTACATCGTGTTTGTTACTTTAAACTACCAGTAGATGGCGTTCTTAGAGAACTTTGAAACAATCCCTTTTTATACACTACAACAATCTGTTGCTGTCATGCCTGAGACTGTTAACTAGCACTCTGTTTTTTTATTTCTAAAAGTAGTTGTGGTCTCCTACCTTACCTTATCAGCTAATAGACATAGGGATTCTTGCATGGACCTCCAAGCGCAATAATATTGAGCCACCAGCAGCCAACGGCTCCTTGCAACCCGCTTGATATCCTCGGTCCATCTAGTGCGGGGACCCCAACATTCATCTGCTCTTCGAACTATGTGGCTCGCCTATTGCCACTTCAGCTTTGCTTGCTGAGCAATGTCAGTGACTTTGGTTCGTCTTTGGATCTCCTCATTGCTGATTAGATCACGCAAGGAAACTCCAAATATAGCTCGCTCTATCGCCCGCTGAGTGACTTTGAGCCTCAAAATAAGGCACAGTCAGACTATGCTGACTATGGGCCTGACTATGGTCTAAACCACACTAGTTTTTTATATTGAATGACAAGCCAACCCTTGCCTGCAATCTCACCTGATGTTAGGTGACAATGTAGTCTAAGATGAAAGTGGGCTAATTGGAAGAGGTCTGACTCTGATGGTTTTACACAGTTTCATTCTGGCACACAAAATCGCTCGGTGGTACACTTTTGCTGCTAGAGTGATATGGTTGTCCCCTTTCACCAGACTAAAGCCAATTTAAATTAAATAAAAAAAAATTAAAAAATAGGCTCTATTCACTGACAGCTTGTTACTTACTAAATAATAATACTTAATTTAGTTAGTTACACCAGAGCAGTCAGGTTGTACTTCGACATAGGCCTCCTCCAGACCTTGTCACTCTGCTCGGTCTCTAGCTTTTGCCCGCCATTCCTTCAGCAGATGATCTTCCCATTTTTTGTGTGATCTTCCTTGCCTCCCTCGCCTTAGCTAATTCAGTAAACATAAATTCCTAAACAGACCTGAGATGGGAATCGAGCCGAGATTCAAACCTCTCTGATTAGAACCTCAGGTGTACCAACTGTGCCAGACAGATCGTGATAGGTACATCGTCTGTCACACGACTGGCACAACGACAGCGGCTCGCCACTGTCCGCAGTCCTCGTACCTGTTCAATAAAGGAGGTCCCGTACTTGCGGAAGTACCACCACTCAAAGATGAGGATGAGGCCCGAGATGAGGGACGAGGTGCCCGTCAGCGCCACGTAGAACTTGGGCGTCAGCGCGCCCAAGAACGTCGACGAGTCCCACATCGTACCCGCCGGTCAGCACCAACACCGCTACCGAAACCTTCCGTATATGTACGCGATATAGAATTCCACTTCACTACTATCACTTTCTGAATTAAACCATTTCACGATATTTCTCTTACATTATAAATAATACATAATATTGTTTAATAAATAAAACAATAAACAAATTATTGGAACCACAATCACGTCAAAACATTGCCCACAGACCTACAGAGACAGAAACAGAAGTCAATGTCATTGTCAAATCATTGATTTTAGCGATTTTACCTCGGACTAATTAGACTGCCTCGCTGTTCTATTAAGTATTGCTCGCTAGACGTTACCCATCTGTCAAAATATAAAATCAACGATCTAAAGCTTAAATAAAATCTTTCTATGAAATCGATGTTTCATTGTAATTGTAAACATTTTCGTCGTGTAATAATGTATTTTAGAGTTGTTGAAACGGTTAACAATTTGTAGTTTACTAAAAGATAAAGTATTTTTAAAATATTTTTAAAATATAATTGTATTTAGAAATTTGTATAAAAACAATATACATAAAATATAAGAATCGATTCTTAGCCGGAATCTGTGTAACAAAATAACCGATGACTTTGTCAAAGTTGTATTAGTTTGTATAAATTAGTTTTATTAGTTTGTATAAATTAGTTTGTAAAAAAATATTGCGATTCAAATAGTTGTGTGTAGTGTAAGGAAATAAAAAATATTTATTGGTGTTAACTATTTTCGATGTGTGATTAATTTACCTCGTTCCCATAGAAACAAAATAAACGACAAATAATTTAGTTTTTAGAGCAAAACTAGTCCTTAAGTAATTAATCTGATTCTGAGGATTTTATTAACATCATTTTTTAAAATAAACTGATTTGGATAGCTCTGAGTTCTAGCTTTATTGAGTCCAATTGACCCATGCGTCATTTCTCTATCTACCTCTTCTAACTCTTCATCTAAGTCGGGTAGTGTGCACAAGTGAAGTGTATCGTTCTATTTTAAAACTTGCAACACACAAATGACGTTGACAAGTACGACCCCTGTCAATTTGTAATGGCAACATTTGCCATTTGACGTTTCGGAATCATAATAAAAAAAATTTACGTGGAGTCGGAGTCGAAAGTAGACAGTAGTAGTAATACAAAACATTCATCCAAACATAATCGATATGACGACACGCACTTTATAAATGAAGGCTATCGTGTTTTGAACTGCCAGTTGGAAACGGTAACTTCGGTGAGACGTTCGGCTACAGTGCGAGCCAACGTTGTACGTGGAAAGCATCTCGAAATCGAATAATATTCTGTATTTTCGTTAGTGTCCAGTGAGTGTCAGCGATTACATAAAATGCCTTGCCCATTCCTAGGATCAATGAATCAAGGATTCGTGCGAAATTATGGCAGCGCGTTACTCAAGCAATATGGGAACCTTTGCCCGATTCTCTCGCGAGGTTTCCGTTCGCTCGGGGTCGACGAAACCAAGTGCCCGTTCATTCAGGAAGCTCCGAAGGAGATGACCGAGGACATCAAGGAGCCCGCACCGACCTACCAATACGAGAAGTTCTTCAGTGAACAGATAAGTGCCAAGAAGAAGGACTACTCTTACCGTGTGTTCCGGAAGGTGTCCCGGCTGGCAGCGGAGGGCATGTACCCGCAGGCGCTGGAGGGCGCCGACAACCGGCGCGTGACGGTGTGGTGCGCCAACGACTACCTGGGGGCATCGCGCCACCCCGCGGTGCAGGACGCCGCCACCTCCGCCATCAAGTCGTACGGCACGGGCGCGGGCGGCACGCGCAACATCGCCGGCAACTCGCAGATGACTGAAAAACTTGAAGCCGAGATCGCCAAACTGCACAAAAAGCCTGCAGCCTTGATCTTCAGCTCCTGTTTTGTTGCCAATGATGCAACATTGTCAACTTTAGCCAAAATACTGCCAGGGTGTGTAGTTTACTCGGACGCGGGCAACCACGCGTCCATGATACAGGGAATCAGGAACAGCCGGGCTCCTAAGCATATATTCAGGCACAATGACCCCAACCACCTTAGAGAATTACTGTCCGAGTCACCGGCCGGTGTACCCAAGCTAGTCGTATTTGAGACTGTCCACTCCATGAGTGGAGCTATTTGTCCTTTAGAAGAAATGTGTGATATTGCTCACGAGTATGGAGCTCTAACTTTTGTAGATGAAGTGCACGCTGTAGGGTTGTATGGAAAACATGGTGCAGGGATCGGGGAAGAGAGAGGCTTGGAGCACCACATAGACATTGTGTCGGGAACTTTGGGTAAAGCATTTGGAAATGTAGGTGGGTACATCGCTGGCTCAGAGCTTCTGATTGATACAATCAGGTCTTTAGCTCCTGGATTCATATTTACCACAGCTCTTCCACCGCCTACTTTAGCGGGCTCCTTGGCAGCTATACGCCTTCTAGCTAGTGAAGAAGGCAGAAGTATGAGAGCAAAACACCAAGGAATCGTACGATACTTAAAATTATCTTTACTTATAGCAGGTCTTCCCCAAATGCCATCTGTGAGTCACATAGTCCCTGTTCCAATTACGGGAGCAGACAAGGTGGCGAAGGTTGCTGAGTCTCTTATGAAAAGAGGACATTACGCACAAGCTATAAACTACCCAACGGTAGCTAGAGGGGAGGAACGCTTGCGGTTTGCACCGGGGCCGCACCACACTCCGGAAATGATTGACAGCCTCATCACTGCCTTGATTGAATCATTCCATGAAAATAACATAAGTTTCGACCAATTTATGGTCAACGGCACTTGTCGTGAGTGCAGTATGGAGTATAAAGTCGATGTCGCGTATGAAGAACCATACAAATACACCATGATTGCTGCATAATTGCATATCATATAGACGGATGCTTCTCTACAGCCAGATTTACATTGGATCAGATAGTAGCATGAAAATCTTGAATTAGATACAAAGTTGAGAATAAACTAAGAAAAACTAGAAATTTAAATAAGATATAGAAGTTAAGGAGTAAACTCAAAATATTTAAATTTACGGATCCTAGTAAATACATATATTATTCTAGGACCACAAAAAATCTTTACATGTTGACTTTGTTAAATAAATATATTCATAAATGTTAAGTTTCTGAACCTATGTAAATTTGCCTTATTTATATGTGCAAGTATAAAAATTACATAAAAAAATATATTGAAAAGTTGCAAAGTTTATTTCAGTTGTTACTATATGGTGTGGTTATGGTAGGGATAAATAAAAGTATGGTGTAATTTAGTCTATTGTATCATTTATTTCCTGTACAACTTTCGAACCCTCAATTCATCCCATTTCATCCATTCATCCATTGACCCCTAAAAGAATGTTTTGTAAAAATCTGATCAGTCTGGAAGATTCATAATATTTGGTTGTCTGTACAAAGTTTGTGGCTTTAAAAATAAATCATAACTTTATCTTAAAAATGCTTATGTATACCTAAACAGTAAACATATCAAAAATGCCCATAAATGAATGATCACATAAATGTTAAAATTTTTCAAATTCAGACAAAACTATTTTTATTTCAAACATAACTGAATGAGGTATCTAAAGGGGCGTAAAATGAATTTTCAATCAAATCATCTTATTTGCTAATCTTGCAGTCTCTGCTCTGTCAAAACGTATCCTTGGCTGTTTCAGCCGTCTCTTAATCCCAGTATTTAATGACTCCGTCCCAACCTGCTGTGAGAAGTCTGCTGGGCTCATGGGGGTGCCATAGAGAGGTGATGCAGACTCCGTCGTGAGCCTTCCATTTCTTGTAAAGCTTCGTGGTCTTCCAATCCCATATGTAGCATTTGCCGTCCGCGTCACCCGACACGAGGTAGCTGCAACAAAGAAACCGTTTCTTATGGAACCATTACAATGAATTAAAAAAAAATATATGTCTTAAAGTCTCTAGGTATACCTGGATCACGGTTAAATACCGGGACTATCATGAAATGAATTTTTTTTTACCACAAAATGTTTACCCGCAGAGTGAATCAATGGATTGGTAAAATATCTGCTACAGTTACCATGTCTTTGACATTGAATATGTAACAATTCTTATATTTCTTCTCGACCTTTTTAAAATATACTCGTATCTAGGACTTATCGTTTCTTACTCCGAACACATGAAATTGAGAGTCAAGTACAAAACCTAAATACTTATAGTAGAACGTTAAGTCTTAAATATGAATTGATGACTTCCGTTGTTCAATAGTCCGAAAAACGGGCCCCCCACACACTGCACGACTGACGTGGGAAGTAGCAAGAAAAGCAAGCAGAGATGTTCTGTGGTAATATTACTCGTCCTGCCGCATTTCATGCCGTTCGACCTGACCATCGCTCTCTATTTTGCCGGTTTTGAATCCTAGTCTAGGACTGGCGGCATTTCATTTCTCGTCATGGACCACCTATTTGAAATAATTTTTAAAGAAAAAGAAACAAAATATTTTTGCACAAGTTTTTGGTCCTTTTACCAGTCTGTGCGGCGTCGCGCGTATAGAGCTATGTGTGGCAGCGGTATTATGAGTGGTAAGTCAATGGTCCAAACTCCAAAAGGCGGGGATGTAACACAAACATGATATTTTAGGCTGCAAGCAGTACAAGTACCCAACGTCTAGAAGTAGTCGTAACTACGAACGATAAACAGTTTACTTGCTGGGTAGGTACCTAGATAATTAGTTTATTATGTAAATACGAGTACACGATTGTAGGAAGCTTAAGAACTTCTTACTGTCTAGACTAGACTATAATCCATTTCGCAATACATAACCTTAGACTAACTCAGTTCAGCAGGGCTATTCTTTGACTAAGTTTTTTATAACTTGCAAGTGCTAGTTTTGAATTCACCGCTATCTCTCTTCGTCTAACACGATACTATAGAAAGAGAGAGATAGAAGTGAATTTGAAATTCGCTCGAGCGAGTTAAAAAAATGTCGTTACAAAATAACCCTACAGTCCAGTATTTGAATTAAAAATGTCGAGTGAAAATAAATTTTAATGTTTTTACATTATTAGGTATAATAATGATGGCGAGGAAAATTGCATCCGACTATTGTGTCTGCGGGAGCACTAAATAGAATATTTGTTAAACAATTGTTACCTACTTTAACCGGATCCTACCTCTGGCTCTACAAAGTGAATGAGGATATTCTCGCGGAAGTAGAAGAGGTCACTTCTAATAAATGTGTAATGTCATTGTTACGAACTGTAAGGTTTCAGGTCGGGATTAACGTAGGTATGGGTAAATTTTCCACTTGCGGCTCTTAGGGTAAATTACTAAACTGAGAAACGTCATTAAAACTAGTTCAGCGGGAATTATTTATAGCCGTAACATACAGGGTTTATAACGTCCATACTTAAAGGTTAACAAGTACCTTCGCCTCAGGTACCTTCGCCTCGTGAAGGACTTGCGCTGGCATGTCCACCGTTGTGTTGCTCTATTATAGACAATGCAATTCCCTAGCCACTGCGGCATTTTTTTTTTTACGGCTGGTAAAAAAAAAATGCCGCAAGTCTCTGCTCGGTAACAGAGTCGGTACTCGTGGTTGAGTTACCTACTACTAGTAAAAGGTACACAATTTAGCGATTTAATAAAATCTATACTAATATATAAAGCTGAAGAGTTTGTTTATTTGTTTGATTGAACGCGCTAATCTCAGGAACTACTGGTCCGATTTGAAAAATTCTATCAGTGTTAGATAGCCCATTTATCTAGGAAGGCTATAGGCTATATATTATGACCGTTTTCCCATGGGAACGGGAACCACGCGGGTAAAACCGCGCGGCGTCAGCTAGTTATATTATAGTTATGCAATCACTATGATTTAGCATAACGCCTTGTTAAGTAATTGATAACAATTTAGTATCAATTATCATCGTGAACCATGAAGAATAATAATGTATTAATGTAATTAGCATTCAGGTTAGTTATGTGTTTCTAACTTGTAAAAATGCGAGTTTTGAATTCACCTCTATCTCTTTCCGTCTAAAACGATACTATAGAAAGAGAAAGATAGAGGTGAATTTGAAATAAGCACTCGAGTATCTACTATAGTATAAAAATAAGTCGGGTTTTCCTTCCTGACGCTATAACTCCAGAACGCACGAACCGATTTCCACGGTTTTGCATTCGTTGAAAAGGTTTCGGGATCCGTGAGGTTTATAGCATAGAAAATTCAGGAAAAGGTAGGGGTAGGGTAGGGTATGGGTAGAGTTGGGTGGGGGTAGTTGAAAGTTTACATCGAGTTTCACGCAGGCGTCCGCTAGTGTATAAAAATATAGTTACAGAATAGCCCTATAGTTTAGTACCTATTTGAACTGAAAACTTTAGACTGAAATTTTGATGTTTTTACATTTTTAGGTATAATAATGATGACAAGGAAGATTGCATCCGACTATTGTATGTCTGCGGGAGCACTAAATAGAATATTTGTTATACAACACACAATTGTTACCTACTTTAACCGGATCCTACCTCTGGCTCTATAAAGTGAATAAGGATATTCTCGCGGAAGTAGAAGAGGTCACTTCTAATAAAATGTGTAATGTAATTGTTATTAATTGTAAGGTTTCAGGTTGGGATTAACGTAGGTATAGCTTCATTTTGCACTTACAGCTCTTAGGGTAGATTAATAAACTGAGAAACACTAAAACTAGTTCAGCGGGGTTTATTTATAGCCGTACTTAACATGGTTAACGTCCATACTTAAAGGTTAACAAGTAACTACCTACTCCTCAGGTTGACGGACTTGCTGGCATGTCCAGCGTTGTGTTTCTCTATTATAGACAATGCAATTCCATAGCTATCTGCTTGTTCCATCAGTTAGTCAATGATATTAAATACTGTAGATGTGTTACTAGGTCATGAAAAAATGAGGAGCTCAAAAGAGGAAATTTCCACATCTCAATGATAGTTGTGGTCAACAAAGAACGTTATTTAGACAAATAATATCAAAATATCGTCTACAATGTCGAGTTGTGTGTTCAGGATGTGTAAAAACTATATACATGTACCTAAGTAAATAATGGAATAAATAAATTAATTAAACAAATAAAAAACCCGACTGCATGAAGTAGAAAAAAACTGAAAAAAGTCGGGACAATTGCTTTCTACACTTCTGGACTGAGCTTGTTTTACTTTTTAGTTTTTTTATACTTTATGCAGTCGGGTTTTTTTATTTGTAGTACCTACGATAATTTATACGTCCAACCGAGGTTAAGCAAATATTCAAAAAATTCTACGGAACGGTCGGTGGGCGAATCCGACTCGCACTTAGCCGATTTTTATAATCAATATATTTAATTTAGTCTATTTTATAACTTCACTTCACAAACCTGCTCGCACCTATAGTCATCCGCATTGTTCGTATCACTTTTTGCGGTGATTTTGTAGGGACGTAACCGATCTATATTATAAAATTATCATTGGGTATAGATACATTTTGCACTTGCGGCTCTTAGGGTAAATAATAAACTAAGAAACCTCATTAAAACTAGTTCAGCGGGATTTATTTCTAGCCATAACAGGCCTGTGTATTTGTGTAACGTCCATACTCAAATGTTAACAAGGTAGACGGACTTGTTGGCATGTCCAGCGTTGTATTGCTCTGTTATAGACAATGCAATTCCATAGCCATCTACTTGTTCCATCGGCTAGTATAAAAAATTTTCGCAAGCATCTGCTCGGTAACAGAGTCGGTACTCGTATTTGATATACTAGTACATAATATACCACTTTAACCTAAATAATAACTCTATAATTAATTATATTATAGTTATATAATCACGATGATTTAGCATAATGCCTTGTTAAGTAATTGATAACAATTTACAATCGATTATCATCGTGAGCCGTGAATAATTATTATTTATTTATGTAATAATCAGGTTAGTTATGTGTTTCTAGATGCAGATAGGCACGAGATTTAGGGTTATCATATTCTAGACGTTGGGTATCCATATTCGACTTACTGCTGAGCTGCTGAAGTCTTATTGGCTAAGTCTGCCACACACACAGAGAATTGAGACAATTCTCTGGTATGCAGGTTTCCTCACGATGTTTTCCTTCACCGATTGAGACACGTGATATTTAATTTCTTAAAATGCACACAACTGAAAAGTTGGAGGTGCATGCCCCGGATCGGATTCTTACCCACACCATCCGGAATCGGAGGCAGAGGTCATATCTACTGGGCTATCACGGCTCTTTTATACTGCTTGCAGCCTAAAATATAATGTGTTACATTGTCGCCGTCTGGACCATTGTATTACCGTCTCCTAATATTGCAGCTACAGAATGCTGTACTCGCGCAAAAAAACGCAAGTCCTAGACTCGCTCAAAACCGGCAAAATAGGGAGCGATGGGCAAGACGAACGGCTTGAAATGCGGCAGGACGAGTAATGTGACCACTTCTTGCTTCTGTCGCGACTTCCCACGCCACTCGTGCTGTGTGTGGGCCCGTAAGACAGTTTCTCCGACTAATTAGAGGAGAATGGAAATCATGAATTCATATAATATTTGGCAAATTTTATTTGCCAAAATAAAATCTTTTTAACAATAAAATTTACCCGACTTCAAAATCACAAAAATAAACTAAAAACCGAACATCGTATGTGTATGTATGTATTGTAAACCTTCTGATCACTTTGAAGGCGTTGCTAAGCTGTGACGTATGAATTAAAGCTGTTTCTAAAAGAATCACGGGAAAAAACTGTCTTAAAATCCCTAACTTTGTGATTTAATAACATATTGATTTTTAACAGAGAATTTAGTGTTGACTTGTTGAGTAGGTTTGGGGCGGTGAGGAGATACGGAACCAAGAATTCATCAGACACAGAGAGAACCCTGTCCCATAAATAAATAATGTGTATAAAATTAAGTAAACCAAGTAACTAAGACGCAAGTTGGAACTCAACAAATATTGACGCCAAACATCACAATTTGTACAGCTGATCGAACTTATTGCGTGAGTGGAATGAACCGAGCATGAATTTTTCCAAAATAAAAAGTAGTCTATATATTACTCAACTAGCGGACGCCCGCGGCTTCGTCCGCGTGTAATTCTGTTTTTCACAAATCCCGCGGGAACCATGTCTTTTTCCGGGATGAAAAGTACGTGTTAATCCAGAGTAAAATCTATTACCATTCCAAATATCAGCCAAATCGCTTCAGTAACCGCTGCATAAAGGAGGAACAAACATTTCTACACAAACTTTCGCATTTATATATTAGTGTAATGTGATGTTATAAATACCTTTATCTTCCAGTGAAATCCCCATTAAAATCTGTTTAGTTCAAAGGATCCCCATTAACCCGGACTCCAACAAACAGACCAAAAAAGCTTTTTTGTGTTTTAGTATCGTGTAATAAGCTGACATAGCTCAACGAGTCGCAAAGCAGAAGTGGCAATGGCCGGGGCACATAGTTCGAAGAGTTCTGACGTTGGGGTCCCAAGAAAGCGCAGTGTTAGTTGACCCCCCACCAGGTGGACTGACAACATCAAGCGAGACGCAGGGCTCAGGATCGTGATGTTTGGAAGTTCCTTCAAAAGGCCTACGACAGTTGACGTCCATCGGTTGACATGATGATGATGTAATAATAAGCACTTGAGAAAAAAGCTACTTTAAAATCACAAACAGACACTTCAATTTAATTTATATAAAAATACTATATTAAGTAAACCAAATAGCTACTTGGCATCTTGGAACTCAACAAACATTGACGCCAAACAATTCGCATAGCCGATCGACCTTGTGTTGTGTAGGCAGGTGCAACGCGAGGCCTTTGTGAAAACAAGCAACACGAAGTTACTACACACCTCGCCAGACACGCCAAAGTCCATCCACATTGTACAAAACCGTATTTTTGTACGATTTGTACTAACGCCCATACTTGGACGACCGCGGCTCCTTTCTCGTTAAATACTTTTTTCACAAACCCCGCATAAACCGTGGAACCCATAGCAGAATATAGGATACTTTTATCCTGACATAAAAGTATCCTATATTCTGCTATGGGTTCACAACAGGGGCGTAGCTACCGCCGTATCAATGGTACGGGCCCCCCGGACTACAGGGGCCCCTTGCGCATGAAAAAAAGTCAAATCAAATCAAGTCAAATCAAAATAAATATAGTCTGTTCTATATCACGCCCGATCGGCATGCATAATATTAAAAAATTGTAAAATTTAGGTAATCCACGATCTCTTTTTTTTCCCTGGTTAAAAGCGTCTGTACAAAAGTTGGAAACATCCTACAGCTAGGTCACTGACATATTATTATTTATTTTAAGCGAGCATTTTTGTTTCTTTTGTGAGAAATCTTTACCCTTATTAGGGCCCCTCCAACTAATTTTGATACAGGGCCCCTCGAAGGCTCACTACGCCATTGCTTCACAATCACCTATCACTATACCAAAATTCATCAAATTCAACGGTTTAGCTATGCAAACGAAACAAACAAATGGATAGACTTAGTGAAATTATTAGAATAGATAGCGGACGCCCCCTGGTTTCACACGTATTGCTATTCCCGTAGGAAAACAACGCTAAATTTTAGCCTATGTTTCGCTCTGATAAACTAGCTTTCTATTGGTGATAGAATTTTAAGCTCCCGTAAGCACGTAATATACGAGTAAAATGAAATTTGTTGCTATCCTGTATACACAAATTTTATGAAAATGTTTTCAGGGTTCTGGGTTGTGTCACACACCTAACCCTGTATCAACTTGCTTGCTCGGAGATTCTCTGCGTGATCGAATCAGAAATGAGGAGAACCGCATAAGAACCAAAGTTACTGACATAGCTCAGCTACTCGCAGGACTTGGGATCTTAAGGTGCTGGAATGGCGATCCCGCACTAGATGGACTGAAGACATCAAGCAGATTGCAGGGAGACGCTGGATGATGGCGGCTCAAGACCGTGTAGTTTGGGAGTCCATGCAAGAGGCCTATGTCTAGCAGTGGACATCCAATGGCTGTTAATTCTAACGTTCCCTTAGTTTGCACACAAACGTTTTTTTTTATTTAGTAGTAAGAAGACCGTTTGGCTTTCAATGTAATATACTCCTGGCTCCGGTCTTCCTGAAATAGAATAACTATAACAGCTTATAAACAACGCTTTTTCTATTAACGCGAGTATGCGAACGATCGCTCGCGCAAGGGCGGGCTCCATTGCCAAATGCTGATTATTATGTAGAGCGCGGCTCAAGGGAGTTGGCAAAGGTCAGATATACCACGATCTTAAAACATGACTTTTTTGACGACCGAGCTTCATAAGTTCAAAATACAGTGACGTCATAGATCTTGGCCCAGAAACGTAATATTTATTCATGCTGCTTAAGCTATGTGTATTTCATAGTCATGGCGATTGGCGAGTCGGACAAAAGAGACAATTTTGCAGAATAGGATAAAGAAAGAAAGATATTTAAAATCAAGTGGTAATAAAATTTGTCGGGCAGTTTTCAGGGGGCATATTTTGTTATCGGACGCACCAAAGATTGGAAGTGAAACTGCGTTAGCGTCAGTAATGCAACAACATATTTATAAGTTTTCTAGTAAACTTTAGACCTGGATATACATTCAACAAACCTCATTTAGGGGTAAACAGAGACCGCGATCTTCCAATTGCTATGATTCCTTGCATATCTTCCTTGCTTCTTCCATTCTCGTCAATCCTTTCATACAAATTTGTCGATTTATATCTATTTTATTTTATATATATACATCTGGTCTTAATTGATAATGTCCTAAAGAAGCGTATAGCTGTAGAAAAGACGTCACGAAAGTCAATAATAATATATTGACTAGCGGTTGCGATTTCATCGACGTGAATTTCAGTTTTTTTATAAATCTCGCAGGAACCATTAATGTTTTCGGGATAAATGTCTTCCAGTGATTCCATTTAAATCGGTCAGGCCATTCTAAAGATAAGCCATTGTTTTAAAATTAAAGTTACACAGACAGACAATTCAATTTCCTATTGAGTATTGATGATATTGGACAGGAAATTCCACCAATCATATTTCATTGAAACGTTTTTGTATATTAATGATAATGACGTCATTAGACAAAATGTCGAAATCATTATAAGTATGCGCGTTATCATCTGAGTCGTCCGGTCATAAAAGTCAAAAAAGATAGGAATGTGCAGCGCGCCTACCTGCGCACCCTAATTATCGATAAACGGCTACCTGCGCACGTGCTAATGATGAGTCAATAATGATTTGGACGATTCTGATTGGTCGGTTTCTAATGTAATTGCATTGCGTATTTTTTTTGCTATAAATGTGTTTACTGCAATTAAATAAATACATTCATGTGTTACTCGTTGCGCACTATGGATACTTTATTTTCTAACGTTGATCTGAAGAAATTACATGGCGATATTAGCCCTCAAGCTCGAACACTGATTCACAACGTATTCCTGTTTCTCAATGAATTGAAAAGTGATCCGAATAAAGTGGCTTCTCTAAATTTCAACAAACCACGTGAAATGGCCGCATTTGTTTGTGGTGTGAGCAGAGCGACAGTGGACCGAATCAAGACGGAAGTATCACAATCAGGCAGTACCTGTATACCAAGAACAAATTTTAAGAAACCACAAACCGTCACTAATATTGACGATTTTGATAAAAGTGTGTTGAAGCGAACTGTAGCTTCATTTTATGAGAATGGAGAGTATCCATCCGTGGCGAAAATTTTAGAAAAATTCCGTGAACAATTACCCGATTTTAAATGCGGCAACACTTCAATGAGAATACTACTGAAGGAGGTTGGGTTCCAGTATAAGAAAAATAGCGAAGGACGTAAATATTTAATGGAAAGAACTGATATTGTTTGTGCTAGAATGGACTTTTTAAGGAAATTGGATTTACTTAGAAGAACTAACGATCAGCGACCACGTTTCTATCTAGACGAAACATGGATTAATCAAAACCATGCAAGAAAGAGGATGTGGCTTGGAAGCAACGATGAAGGAGGTTTCAAGAATCAGCCTGTGGGAAAAGGCCAAAGATTAATAGTTTGCCATGCGGGTTCTGCAAGGACTGGCTTCGTTCCAGATGCGAAGCTAATATTTAAAGCGGTGAAATCAAAGGATGCTGATTACCACACAGAAATGGATGGCGAAACATATATGGCATGGTTTTCCGAATTCCTGAATCTACTTGAAGAGCCCTCAGTTATAATTGTCGATAACGCAAGCTATCATTATAATAATAATAATAATAATAATAATCGTTTATTCTCTATAAAACCGTAACATAATAGGTAAAAATAGCTTAACACTATAATTAATGGATGAGTAACAGGTATCTAAACTAAGAAAGAACTTGTATTATAGATACCTGTGCTCTTCCCTGCTTAGATGTAACAATCTTATGTCACGTACAAAACATAGCAGCGTGTGTATGCGTGTGTGTGTGTGTGTGGGTGTGTGTGTGTGTGTGGGTGTGTGTGGGTGTGTGTGTGTGCGTGTGTCTGCTTGTATGCTATAAATAAGAAGAAATAAATATGTATATATATATATATATATATATATATATATGTTAGATAATGAAAAATAAGTATTATTTCAGAATTGACAGCAGATTTTCAGTAGTAACATAGTCTAATTGTTGGAGCCAGTCATGTACTCTTCTTTTACACTGAAAAGAAGATAGTGAGTGAATTGAAAGAACTGCGTCAGCCTTATTATATATAAAACTTCCAAGAAAAGGGAAAAAATTATGGGAAAAAGTTGTGTAGAATCTAGACGATTTGCAAATTCTGTTTTTGTTGCGTTTATTCTTTAATTTATTTATCAGAGCTTGGTCTACTGACTTATGCTGTTTCAAAATTATTTTGAGAACAAAAAGCTGTCGTACTGTGAGTACTCCACATTCTTTATACAGTGAGGTTGTTGGGTATCTGTAAGGAAGAAAATTACTAACTTTAAGAACAGCTCTCTGAGCACGCTCTAAGTTAAGAAGACGTGTCTTATTTACACCTCCCCATGAATCAATGCAATAAGTTAAAAGGGGTTCGCATAAAGTGAAGTACAACATTTTTATAATCTTTTTGTCAGCTATGTGTCGTATATTTTTGAAGATGGCGATGAGCTTGCGGATTCTGCTTGTTAGATTGGATATATGAATATTAAAGGAAAGTTGGTTGTCAATGACTATTCCTAAGTATTTGATATGGTCTGATCTTTCCAAGAAGGAACATTTACACGTACTATTATTAATTGAATTAAGACATAGATTATTGTGGGCACGTATATTGAATT
Source organism: Bicyclus anynana (assembly GCF_947172395.1). Classification (NCBI taxonomy): domain Eukaryota; kingdom Metazoa; phylum Arthropoda; class Insecta; order Lepidoptera; family Nymphalidae; genus Bicyclus; species Bicyclus anynana. Next base: position 15,596,229 of record NC_069094.1, on the reverse strand, counting down.
TTTCCATCGGTGGTTGTGAGGAATGTAGTAAGGTAAAAGAAAGATATTTTGTTTTCTCGGCATTACAACTTAAAAGATTAGTTCTTAACCAGGAAAGTACCAAGTTAAAGCCTTGCTGCGCATTATAGAAAACACTTTCCCAGCTTTGTCCCCAAAAAATAAGAGTAGTGTCATCAGCGAAAGTAATAATTCTACCATTTATTAAATTAAGGTTGCAAAGTTGATTTATATAGATAAGGAATAATGTTGGGCCAAGAATGCTTCCCTGTGGGACCCCATGAACTACTGGTAGTGATGTACTGATTTGATCTCCAATTCTAACGCACTGTGTTCTATTACTTAGGTAATCCTGAAACAGACGGAGTTGTAAACCACGAATCCCTATTTGTTCCATTTTATTCAAAAGTAGAGAAGTAGACACTGTATCAAAAGCCTTTTCGAGGTCCAAGAATATAGCAATACACTTCATTCCATGGTCTAGTTTACTGGCTATACAATTGGTAAGATCAGATACAGCATCTGAGGTGGACTTTGCTTTACGAAAGCCATATTGATTAGGCGACAGTAAATTATTTAATTCCAAATAGTTTATCAATCTATCGTTGATTAGTCGCTCAAGAATTTTAGAGAATGCTGGTAAGATAGATATTGGCCTATAATTACTAATTACTTTTCTGTCACCCTTTTTATAGACTGCGGTTACAACAGATTTTTTAAAGGAAAGTGGGAATTGGCCATGCAAAAAAGCCAAGTTACAAATATGGCACAGTAAAGCAGAAAACAGTTCTTTGTTCTGTTTTAGTAAAATAGTCGATATGTTATCTAAGCCCGCGGAACTAGAATTTTTAAGGGAATTTATAACTTTTATAATTTCACTAATATCTGTTTCGAGTAACACAAATGAAGTTAAGGGCGAAACTGTACACAATTTAGTAGGACTTCCGTAAGGGGATTGGATTTTTTCTACAATATTTTTACCCATGTTAATGAAGAACTCATTGATTTCCGCAACAGCTTGGTTAGGACATCCGGAAATTGTTAGAAGATCACGGGCATCTAGATTTTTAGATTTAAGATTGGTAATATTGTTTAATACTTCCCAAGTTTTCTTTAGGTTAGTCTGACTAGCAAGTTCTAATTCGGTTTTATTATGTTGTTGTTTTAATTTTTTAAGTACACTAGTACAAAAATTTCTGTACCTATTATAAGTTATTCTTAGTAGTTCATCGCCGGGACTTTTCCTTACACTCATATGTAATTTGTCCCTATGTTTTAAACAACGTAACAAACCAGATGTAACCCATGGCTTTTGTGGAATTTTACGGTTCGATCTAATACGCTGTGAAGTATTTTTTGCTATGATATTAGACACAGTAGAAACAAGAAAGTCAGTGGCAATGATACAATTTTGAGTATCAAGTACTGGTTGAAAATCTGTAATTAAAAGATCATTTTTTATTCCAATGAAATTGAGTTTAGTTTGTAGGTTACTTATATTTCTATTTTCTATGAAACTCATTTTTAAGGATATTAGGATAGTGTCATGGTCTGTCAAACAATTTTGAATTACAAGCGTAGTCGAGGGTTTGTTAAACCGACAGAAGATGTGGTCAAGACAGTTATTAAGTCGAGTTGGGAACGAATGAGTAGGTAATAGGCCATGAGATGATGTCAAATTTAGATAATTATGACAGTTTCGATCAACACTATCGGACTTTATATCAATATTTATATCACCAATTAAAACCACATGTCTAGTTTTTTCTAAAGATTTGAGTGTATAGTCCAGGGATTCAATAAAAGCATTCGTGTTTTTAAAAGAGGGTGGCCTATAAATAGACACTATTGATAAGTTATTTATTGTCGTAATTAAGCAATTTGCGTCTGAGAAATGAGGTTCTTGTGTTACAGATTGAATAGATTTTTTAATATATATAACTATACCGTCGTTCTGATTATAACAATTCGTTGTTGTATAAGAAGTGTAATTATTAATTTGTGGCACAAATTGGCAGCTTCGTAGCCAACATTCGCTCAGCACTATAATGTCGGGTTCAATAGAAATTCTATCAAGAAAAATTAAAAAATCATCTATATTTTGCTGAATACTACGAATGTTTTGCGCTAATATTAACATGTCATTAATTGTACTTTGCATGTAACTTGAGCAATTATCCGGACTACATACAAAAGATTGGTGCAAATTAACATTGTCCAAATTATCTATAATTTTAGTTATGTTATCCATTTAAGTGATGAAAAGATAAAATATGTGACGGAAAGTATAATTTTATAATTAAGGTGATAGACATACCTATGCATAGCAGTAGGTACACCTTAATTGTTTGAAATATACAAAAACGCGAGATAAAATGTTCAATAAAAATACGGTACGAGCGATACAATGATTGGTTAAAAAAGAAAATCATGAGTAATAAAATCAATAAGATATTACAGGTATAGAAAATAGTGTATGGAAACGAAATAATATATTTTGGAAGTTGCGGGTAGATTGTAGTAGCGGCTCGCTTGCAACGGCGTCGTCTGTAATATATATTATAATTACCTTGCACGAATGATAAGCACACAGGGAATTTCAGCAGATTTTTAGTGTTCAAAATACTTGTGAATAAAAACATGTAATAGTATGGTTTGTAGTCGTGTGTAGTAAGTTTCATAAGTGAATTGTAAATGTAAGTTGACACACAGTGTAAACAAATTATAACTAAGTAGTATTTAAAGGAACAGGCACAATAAAATGAAAAATAAGCAATATAAAATAACGTATTATGGACACAACCTAGTCACTTTTCACCACTGTTTTTCTAATAATTTCATTTAGACCTTCTTCATTTTTAACATGAATGTACGGAGCCCCATCTTTTTTGCGTAAATAAACATTACCATTCGTAGTCCAGCAATAGGCAAATTGTGATGACTTTGCGAAATCTCTTGACAGAAAAAGTAGCCTTTTAGTTTTAGGTGTTAATAGCTCGGATATGTAGATCGGTTGATTACTACCTTTTAGTCCCAAGTTTGACGAATTTAACTGATCAGAGAATTCTCGGCTATGTTTTTTTGTTGCGTTTAACAATTTAGCCTTTAGTAGTGTGTTTGTTAGTTCTACAATGAGACTCGAGCTCTTTGCGTCCGATTTTTTACTAGGCAGCCTATACACGTCACGTACTTCCAGATGGTTTAACTCCGACTTAGTGATGTATTTGCATAAGCTATCGACATATGAGAATAGTACCTCTTTAGTCTCGTGGGGTTGCTTAGGTACGTTTCTAACTTCTATACAAGTTTTTATGCTTTTTTTATCACAGCTCTCAAATTTATCCTCGAGTTGCCTCAGTTGCAACAACAAACAACGTCGTTCGTTTTCCATGGTGGCAATTTTGTTCTCCAATGATCTAAACTCATCCGTTAAGAATTTAAGAGACTGTTCAATATCAATACTTCTTGATTGTATGGTCTCGTTTTGGCATTTTACCTCCTTGAGGTGAGTTTCGATGCCTACTAATCTGTTATTTTGCGTTTCCATAAAGGTTTCAAGCATAAATTTTATCTCTGCCCTGAAATCATTTAATTGGAATTCTATTTCATTTGAGCGGCGTCGCTTACGCTGTGTGCGCGGTTGCTGTTTAGAAACTGAGTCTTCGGGCACTGCGTCTGAGCGCTCAGAATCCGATGCCGATCCCATTGCACTTTCCAACAATTTGTTCACTTGGGTTGGCCGAGGCATAATGACACTTGCGCCGAACGTGACAGAGTCGAATTTACTAGGTATATAATTAAATTCAAACGGAACACAGAATACACGTCTTAACTGTACGACTGTCGCGAGGGAAGGGGATCATTCGATACAGTTGGAAAAGATACCCACAAGAAACACGAGGAAAGCTGAAATTCAAGAATGGTTGACAAAGAAAAAGATTCCATATTCCAGCAACGAAATTATTGAAGAATTAATAAGAAAAGTAAAAGCCAGTAACCCGCAGAAGGTCTACGCTTTAGACCATCTGGCAAATGAACGAGGTCATGAAGTAATAAGGCTCCCTCCATATCACTGTCAATATAACCCAATAGAATTAATTTGGGCACAAGTAAAGGGAGAAGTTGCGAAGAATAATAATACCTTCAAGATAGCAGATGTCGAAAATCACCTCCACCGAGCCATAGAAAATGTCACACGAGAAGACTGGGCCAAATGTGTTAGGCATGCCGAAGAACTTCAAAACAAAGATTTACAAAAAGCTCTAATTAGAGATCACGCGCCGCTTATAATAAATTTGGCAGAAGACGAAGATTCTGATGATGAAGACTCAGATGAAGATTAATTTTATTTAGTTAATAATTATATAATATGAAATATGTATTATATTAAATCAAATATTGTTAATTTTTTTAATTTTGTGAACAAGATACGATAATAAACTTTACTTATCGATAATATGTCTTTCATTGTTACACCCTTCACTAGACGGCTCCATAAGACCCATAAGTGCAAGCGAGATAGATATAGAGAAATGATTTATGGCCCTAAGACTCAGTTGTTAACGCGCGTACTATAGTAATGCTTACCAATATACGTATATTCAATACAGCGACCGTTCCGGGACGGCCCTAATTAAGTTAACGGATGATTTACCTAAACCACAACACAATTATTAGTTAGTAATACGAACAAACTAACTTAAACTCTCCTCGTATGTAGCACCAAATATAAAGTAAGTAAAAGTTATGTTGGTCGACTCCCAATATACTACAGCCTTTCTTGATGAGTACTATTTAGCAACAAACAAATTAAAAGTGAGGGTATAAATTACTAGTCATTTCACACCTAACAATAATTATAATTAACTTGTTCTTAAATTAATGAAAATAAATTTGATTGATAAGCTTAGAACAATTAGATATGGTTAATATATTTTATATAACATTTTATAGACAAACCAAAATAATTTAAAATTAATAAGTTATGAAATGACATGCGTTTTCTACCTTCATTTCTAATTTCTTTGTTGGTAAACAGTATTCATCAAGACTGGCTGTAGTATAATAGGTGGACCGACATAACCGCGTTAAAGGGAGCTGCTGGATGCTGGCGGCGGAGACCGTAGTGTTTGGAAGTCCTTACAAGAGGCCTACCTATCCTATAGAGTATAGACCATCGGCTGATAATGATGATGATGAAAAACAAAAGTTACCATTTTAAATATTGAATAACCCAAAGTTAATTTAGCTAATAAAGCAACTTAGACGTCAGAATTGCTTTTCATCATAACAGAAAAGTTCATATGGTGTTGCAACATGTGAGCTGGATTAATCAAACTACGTCATTTTGTCCTCATGACAAATCAGTATTAGAGGTATTTTAGAATACGAAATAAGGAAAATTATATATATAGTACTTTTTGATAATGTAGTTTTTTTGATATAGTTCACATTTCCCTCGCTAATACAGTTAAATAAACCATTAGTAGGTATTCTTAACTTAACATAACCGTAAGTAATAAGGCATACGCGAAAAGACACACATAAAGATACAAAGTTTACTATTTTTATCGCCATATCAATATTCTGTAAACTATTTGTCGGTTATACAATAGAATACTTATACGTATAGATTAGACCAGACGTTATCATATATATTACATGACAGGTATGTAGGTGCCTCAATAATTTCGATGATTCATAGGCAGCTACTGATAATGAATTCGATCGTTAAGATATTTCCTTTATTTGATGTAGCTACATTAAATACGGTAGATTTAAGCCTAGCAGACATAATAGTCTCTTTATCGCCAAATTATTTACGCCATTTATTAACTTCGAGTATAACTACTTGTACATATGTTTTCTGTGGTACCTATAACATAAAACTCTGTCATCTCACTCTCAAAAGTCTCGTTTTTCTCGGGACTCGTAAATTTTACTTGTATAAAATAAGAGCAACAAAAATAATTAAGTATGTTGCGTAGGATAACCTTAAACATCAGTGAATTTTACAGGCACATGACTCTTCGAAACAATGGACCTATGAATATTGTGTAATGTGATTAAAATGCAAAAGACTTCTCGATTGTTCCCAATATGACTTGAGTGCCGCCCGCCTGCGAGCTCTATTCCGGTGTATTAAGGATGATGACAGGTTTTTAAAATGCATAGTATAAATTAAGAGTGTGCTAATAGTAAAGCAATGTTGTACAAGTAACAGGGCATCTGCGACCATTACTTTTGGAGCTACAGGGATTTATAGTCAATTTGCTGTAAAGTGCTGCCGCGGATCTCTTATAAACGCTCTATACTAAATAGCCCAAAGGAATGGGTTCTGGGGATCGTTAAATGCCCACCGGCCCATACAACGTCGGCCCAGGGAATCCAGGTATACCCCCGTATAAAAGTATATGGAGATTATAGTATGATGTATAAATAAGGATCTGGGGAATTAATTGGCTTAATAAAAGTATGTTTCTTGAAGAAAAATACATTTTTTTATCACTCTTCTAGGGCGAAATGTTCGCCGGTGTACCAAAGCGACGAAGTAACATTTGAAGCTGTATTATTGTTTTCTGTTACCAACAACCTTAAAAAACAAGAAACGAACCAGCAAACCAATAATAAGTCTTAAAAAAATCGTAAAACTCAGGCTGTATGGTCAACGGATCTTAGCTTGTCCTCGTTGTAGACAAATTAAAGAATTAAAAATGTCGTAAACGTTGTAGCAAACTTGTTTTGTTTCATTATTAAAGTAGAATTATCATGATTTTTTTAGATATAAGTAAACTGCCGGGTGGTTAGGGTAGGCCTGGGCCGGATATCAGCATTCCCCTTTGTATAGGCGTTCAAACAAACAAAATTACAAATAAATATCTTAGTTATTTTTAAATTTTTTATACTTTACTAGCGGACCCGGTCAAGCTTCGCTTTGACTTATGTGCGCTTCTTTCCGACCCTGCTCCTGCCCTACTCCTACCATGTTTTTTCTGGCGTACGAGAGAGGATAAACGTAGAACCTTTCGAATTTCAGTTCCTTTCTTGAACCTTTGGTTTATTGAACCTTAACTGAGTTTTGTGCTCTTAGTCCATTATTTTAATACAAAAATAAATGTTATTGTAAAATTAAATGAAAATTCTTGCAGTATCTTTTGTACACTAAATTAATAAACCATAGTCACAAAGTTTATGTTTATATATTAAAAAGAGCTTTTCAAAGACATTGTTATTTTACTTGTATCTTCATATTGTATGATTTATTGATATTAAAGCAGTGCATTGTCTTCTTTTGTCTGCCTAAATGCCCAAATGGATATATCATACCTATGATATAATTTTTGACATATTTCCGGGAATTTAGAAGCCTTGATATTTTCCCAAGACTGTTAATATAACTAGACTGAATCATACTAATATTATAAAGGCGAAAGTTTGTGAGTAAGTGTGAAAGTGTGTAAGTATGTTTGTTCCTCTTTTACACTGTGGCTACTGAAGCGATTTGGCTGAAATTTGGAATGGAAATAGATTTTACTCTGGATTAACACATAGGCTACTTTTCATCCTGAAAAAATCCATGGTTCCCGCGGAATTTGTGAAAAAATGAATTCCACGCGGACGAAGTTAGTGTTCTAATAAAGGTGCATTAATAAACCTGATATCAATGACTTTCGAACCTTAATAAGTCACTTAAGATTTCACTCAACCCAACGTCTATGTTATATTTAGCCCATCTATCACGAGACCGGTTGCATAAGGAGATTAGCTATAAATAGACCATTCAACATACGACTCCTACTGTAGACAACTACTTGGTGTAGTCGTCTAGCCACGGCGACTTGGCAACGCAACAAATGGACCACTTATTTAGTGCAATGCCAAGGGGCGATATTGAAAATCGATTCCTATTATGTGTTATTGTGTATAAATAATTCATTTAATCAGTTACCATTTGATTGATTGGTGAAGACAATTTATTATACAGAAAAACGAAGGATTGTTTGGCAAACTTACAACCTTTATTTCACCCCTTCTATATGTTTTTGCGACATAAATAGCCTTAGTAGTTCCGTTAATCTCTACCTATACCAAAATTCAGTATTTCGTGAGGAAAACGTCGTGAGTAAAGTCTACCAATCCGCATTGGACCAGCATAACAGACTATGAGCTTAACCCCTTTTATTTTGAGAGGAGAGTCGTGCTAACCAATGAGCCGAATAATGACTGTTAATGATGATACCTAAATTTATCAAAATCAGTTTAGGTGCAATATTAAGGTATTATTTGTTTAAATAACTTTCGATGTTTAATATGCGACTAAATGAAATTAATAACAATAAGCCACATTTGTTCGCCTCAGTTACGAGGCAGTATTGACATGTCTATTAGTATTAAATCTTTGGTTTTAACGGAATGAAATAGATATCGATGTCTCTAGTTACGTTGCTATTGGTTGATATTTGTCTATATTTTCTCTTAATGATACATCGCTTGGTCGCATGTTAGCCTTACACAAGTTACTAAAACAACATGTTAGGTATACTTATGTAACTTGGTTAGATATATAGATAACCAGGTTTGTTTATAGTATACACTATAAAGACAGCTATCAAATAGTTCTCAAACATTCGGTGAATGTTGATAAACACTGACTGTATTTTGTGAGGCACGTGTATTGTTCACGTGACAAAAGGGACATCATTGCAATATCACCCTTATCACAGTACAATAGAATCGTTAATTGTTTAGACACATATACACTTTTTAGGGTAATTATACTCTTAACAGGTCATTTGAAGAGGTTAGGTAGAAACTGAAAGGAGATCATTCACGCTCCATACATTTTTGGGCTCTTTTTGAAAGTGCCGGCCAACAAAAAAAAATAGCACGACTCGTTAGAATTAGCTATTTGGAGCAATAGTTAATATGGCATAAAAGTTGTCAGTTGGCTCTGAACCAAGTTATACAGGTTCAACGATTCGTTATTTCCATACATTTTGTCAATTTTCAAAAGTGCCCGCTAAGAAAAGAAACTAATTCGTATCGTTAGAACTGTCCATTTGGAACAATAGTTAGTATGGCACAAATGTTGTAAGATTACTCTGAATCAAGTTATACAGGTTTAATGACTCGTCACTTCTATACATATTTTTTGAGTTTTGTAAGTGCCCACCTACAATATAAATAATACGTATCGTTGTAACTAGCCATTTGCAGCAATAGTTACTATGGCATAAACATTTTAGTTTAGCTCTGTGTCCAGTTATGCAGTTTCGATGATTCGTCAAATCCATATGTTTTATTGATTTTCAAAGTGCCGTTTTACAAAAATATGCACTTATCGTCAGAACTGCCCATTTGAAGTAATATTTAGTATGTCACGAATGCTGTAGGTTTGGTCTGAACCAAGTTATAAAGGTTCGATGTCTAGTCACTTATATCCATTTTATTGTGTTTTGTAAGTGCCCACCGACAATATTAATAATACGTATCGTTTTAACTGGTCATTTGTGGCAATAGTTAGTATAACAAGAATGCTGTAGGATTGCTCTAAACCAAGTTATACAGGTTAAATGGCATGTCATCTCCATACATTTTATTGATTTTAAAAGGTGCCTGCCAATAAAATTCTTACAGGTATCATTTTAACTGATCATTTAGACATACTTTGTCAGTTAGTATGGCAGACACGTTGTATAAATGCTCTGATCTAAGTTATACAGGTGTGACTATTTGTAATATCCATACATTTTCTTGATTTTTAAGTGCCAACCATTAAAATGGTACGTATCATTAGAACTGGCTGTAATAGGAACGAGGAGTAATAGTTAGTATAGTACAACAAACGTTGTGAGCCTGCTCTGAGCCATGTTATAGAAGTTCAATGATTCTTAATTTCTATGCATTTTATCGATTTAAGCAATACAGTTAGTTGGTAGGTATGGCAGAAACATTGTATGATTGCTCTGATCCAAGTTATTTGCGTTTGATGATTTGTCACTTATGTTTTTGTAGATATCTGAATGTAATGGGGAACAATAAATAGGTAATAATGATGAATTCTTAACTAATAATATGAAATAAATGTCATCATTATTTGTTATGTTCATCCTGCTGGACCGATTCTGCACTTGGCCATGTGATTCGCCGTTGTGCGTGTATTTGTTATGTTATTCAAGCTTGTAAACCGAAATTACCATTACTTGAAGTACTTAATAAATCGTTTTTATTTCTCTCAATGCACAATAACACAATTTTTAATTATATTTGCACCATAATGTTGAATTTGTGCAAATGCTTAGAATCATTATTTCTATATTTTATTATTGCTTTTATGTTTTCCAACTTTTTCGGAAATCAATGAATGAAAGTTATATAACTTGTTTCAGTACTAGAATTTTTCTAAAGCGTGTGCAACGTGTTACTAACTATTGCTCCTAATGACTAGTTTTAACGTTAGGTACCATATTTTAGGTGAACGGTACTTTAAAAATCAGTAAAATATATGGATTTGACGAATCATCTAAACAGTATAACTTGATTTGGATCTATACTACAACGTTTATGCCATAGTAACTATTACTGAAAATGGCTAGCTATAACGATAAATAGCATTTACTTTGTAACTTACAAAACTCCATCAAATACATTGAAGTGACGAGACATCGAACCTGTATAACTTGGTTCAGAACAATCTTGCAACATTTGTGCCATACTAACTATTACTCCAAATGGGTAGTTTTAACCATAAGTATCATATTTTTGTTAAACGGTACTTTAAAAAACCAATAAAATAAATGGATTGGACGAATCATCGAAACTGTATAACTCGACCCAAAGCTATACTACAATGTTTATGCCATAGTAACTATTGCTGCAAATGGCTAGTTATAACGATACGTATGATTTATTTTGTTTGCGGACACTTACAAAACTCAATAAAATGTATAGAAGTGACGAGTCATCGAACCTGTATAACTTGGTTCAGTGTAGTCCTACAACATTTGAGCCGTAGTAACTATTGCTCCAAATGGACAGTTCTAACGATACGTACCAGTTTTTTTTCTTTGCGGGCACTTTTGAAAATTGACAAAATGTATGGAAATAACGAATAGTCGAACCTGTATAACATGGTTCAGAGCCCTCCTACAACTTTCATGCCATATTAACTATTACTTCAAATGACTAGTTCTAACGATCCCTGCTATTTTTTTTCGTTGGCCGGCACTTTCAAAAAGGGCCCAAAATGAATGATCTCCTTTAATACATAGTCTTTAGGTATAGATATGTTATCTGGGATGGGTTTATTGGTCTGTTGCCATTGTTGAAATATATTATTAAACCGGTTAGAATTGAAGAAGAAGAAGAAGAAATACTTTATTGCACACAAAAAATACAATTATAAATTAAAACAATCAAAAGATAATTTAAACTTAGCATGCAAAGGCACTGGTAGAGATTACTTATTACAATAAGTAATCTCTACCAGGCAACCCCTGACGAGAGAACTTGCGAAGAAAGAGCGGGAAGGTGCAACAGGTACATTATATGTAATTATATATATAAATAATTAAATAAATATATATATATATATATATATACGTAAATATGATATTAAAATTAACATATGTATTACATAATATATTACAACTAAAAATTGAGTACGAGAAGTGTTTTATTTTTTTTAAGAAACACTTGAGACATGTTCTCTTCATCTTCAAAGTTCGTTCTATCACTAGCAATTTAGCAAAAAACATGTATGAATTATGTCGGTCTGTAACTTTACTCCAAATAATTTTAAACCATTAACAATAAACCTCTTTTGGTGAATTTTAGTAGATACTGATACACGGGTCTTTATAGAAGAACATAGGCAATTTATTCTCGCGAAATTTTAATCGAACGCGGCTGAGAATTTTTATAGAACTTCTTCATTTCTTGAGTTGTATTCAGGAAAAGCCGGGTTAAGCTAATAATAAATAATAATCGAGGGAAGTTGATACAATATAGATTATAGTTTATAGAACGTCTAATGTTTCAAGAATGTAGAAGAACAACAAGAAGAAGAAGAATGTATGTTGAAAATTCCACATACAAAATAAGGAAAATCCACAATTTGTTTTTTTTTTGGCGTACGTTAATCTATATCTATACTTATAATAAAACTGGTCGAATTCTATACATATATTCGCAATTTGAGATTTTAAATACCATTTGCAACACGAAACGTTACCGTGACATAACGGACGCCAGCGCCATCTAGAATCTATAGGTACTTATAATACGAATTCTGTACATTTTGTACATTCTGTACATTGAAGATATTTTGAAAATTTTTATTGAGGGGGCAGTTGTATAATCCTGAATACTGAAGCTAAAAATATTTTTTTTTTCGATTTTTTGTCTGTCTGTCTATCCGTATTTTTTTTGTTATTCGGGCATCACGCTGAAACTACAGAATGAATTCAAATGAAACTTGGCACGGTTTAAGACCATAATACGGAGAAGGTAATAGGATACTTTTTATTGCGAAAATAAAATTAGAAGTGGGTGAAATAGGGGTTGAAAAAATGTAGGGAAAGTCCTTAATTTTTAGAGTTACAGTTTTAAAATTTTGTTCATAAATCATGAAAAAAAATTTGAATATAATAAGATTCAAAATTTTTTCTAAAGTGGTGAAATAGGGCTTGAAAGTTTACATTGATTTCCACGCGGACGAAGTCGCGGGTGTTCGCTAGTAGAGAATAAACGTAGAACCTTTCGAATTTCAGCCCCTCTCTTGAACCGTTGGCTTCTGAGCCTTGACTGAGTTTTTGTTTGATTCGACACATACAAATTACAGACTGTATTTATAGTCGACCTCAAAAGATATACGGAACTTAAGGCGTATAAATTAACTTGTGGTATATTTGGTTTATCCTATTACTAACTACTTATAGTGTCAGAGCCTGTCTTGATCAGACCTTCCTCGTTTTATTTAAGGCTGTGATGTAAGCTACTATGGAATTCGGATCATGATGGTTTTAGGGGGACACAGACACAGGAAATGCACATGGTGAACAATGGTCACCATGTGCATTTGCTACCTATGTCCCCATCATAGGATCAAGATTCGAACCGAGGACTTTGTTTCAAAACCGCGCAAACCACTGAAACCAGGAGGCAGTTCTCTTTGTGTAATGCCTTAATAATATATTCTCGAAAGGTTTGGGCAAATGTAGTTGTTTATTTTAGGCGAAGGACGTTTCGAATGGGGTAATGAACATTTAAATTAAAGATAAAGATAGCATTTAATTAACAAATTAATGTATTTGAAGGCCACTTTCACTGTGTGCACTGTTAATTTAGGGCGTCTTTTTGAACCTCCTTTTATTTTATTACTTCAGCTTTTGATTAATTATTATCTACGAATTCAAGATTTGATCGCCAACTGGGCCCATGAGATGGCTCACAGTGGAAATCATAGACGTTGCAGGGGCACCCCCAGGGTACCATTCACCCGCTGAGTGTCGAATTCTCAAACAAATAGAATCGACAATCAGTGTGTGAACGTTCCCCTGGGGGCGCCCCCACAACGTCTATGAATTCCACTGTCAGTCACTCAGCAGGCGATGGTGATAGCTATTGTCACTGTATTTTTTTTTATTCTTTACAAGTTCCCCCTTGACTACAATCTCACCTGATGGTAAGTGATGATGCAATCTAAGACGGAATCGCACTACTGAACCGATTTGGCTGAAATTTGGAATGGAAATACATTTTACTCTTGATTAATACATAGGCCCGAAAAAATACATGGTACCCGAGGGATTCGTGAAAAACTAAATTCCACGCGGACAAAGTCGCGGGCATTCGCTAGTGAAATAATTTTTAAAATCAGTATAGTGATTTAAACTTGCAAGCGTAATAAAACAAACTTTTACAATAGGTACATAATTATAACATGTACCTATTAGTAAGAATCATCTATACTAATATTATAAAGCTGAAGAGTTTGTTTGTTTGTTTGATTAAACGCGCTAATCTCAGGAACTACTGGTCCGATTTAAAAAATGCTTTCAGTGTTAGATAGCCCATTTATCGAGGAAGGCTATAAGCTATTTATTATCCCCCTATTCCAACGGTAACGAGAACCACGCGGGTGAAACCGCGCGGCGTCAGCTAGTAGTTAATAAAATACGTAAGGAAGGTCGCAACACAATAAGGAAACTTGTGACATAATAATATAAAGGTAATTTTCAACCTTGCTCCAGTTCAAGGGCAGTGTTATCAATATATCCAATTAATTGCATTAATGATAACGAGGTAGACCACTCAGTGAGTAGGTTACTACGTACTATGTTATACCTACAACTTGGTATAATTAAGGAAGTGAATGTTCCTACTCGTATAATCTAAACAGTAGTTTGTTAAAAAAACCACTTGATAAAAACCGACTAAGTGCATGTCGAATCACGCTCAGTGCAGGGTTCCGCAGTTGCACGCCACCAATGGCGATACCGACTTACAGTGGAATTCATAGACGTTGTAGGGGCACCCCCAGGGGCTCCCATCATTCACCCGATGAGTGTCAAATTCTTAAACAAATAGAGATTAAATTCGACACAGCGGCTGAATCGGATCCCCTGGGGTTGCCTATGAATTCCACTGTTAGAATGGTAGTTTTGGTTGATGGATTAAACACTTACCTATGTAGCTATGATAGCATTTCTTTTAATTCCTGCGACTTGGTCCATGTAAAATTCAATTTTTCACAAACTTCGCGGGAACCTTTTTCGATCCCGGAACAATTTCGAGATAAAAAATAAGTCTATTTGTAGATCAATAAAATAGTCTATTTTTCATTTCCAAAGGCATTAGGACAACGGATAGACTGACACAAGAATTTAAAAAAAAAGTTTGTGATCGTATCGCGTAAATAACCATAAAAACTTGAGAAAACCCAGTTATTTTAAATCTAAGACAGAAACTTTAATTGTATCTATTTGATTTATTGGTGAAGTTCCGCAAAGTAATATTAAGATGTCTATTCTGATTGTCAGAAACAGTCTTGACTATGACTCCTCATACAATCTCTAACATAAGGACCTAACTTGGTAAGTATATAATATAATACAGCTAGACAGAACGGTATATTAGCCTCGTAACTACAACGTAACCTTTAGGCGATTGAAATACTTGTACAATACTATAGCTCCCCCCTAGCGTATGACCTCATCGTCTCATCGACATAGGTGGATATATTAACACGAGAGCGGCATTCAATGATATAATACGCGTACGGTACCGTACTTGTATCATTGGTTACTTCCAGTCGCTACGTCCGATCTGTCAAAACACATTTATGCGTTAGGGTGAGGCCAAACGAGCGTAGTGAGTTATCACTCGCGTAATTTCGGTCGCGTAATTTCAGCTGCATTCGGTTTCATACAAAAGCCCAGTTCCCGGCGTCGCAAAATGAGTTGTGTTCCGACTTACACGCGAATTTCTGGGACCGAAATTACGCGACTGACAACTCACAAAATTACACCCTTAGGGTTGTCAAATGTCTACAGATTCATAACAACATCAAGTGCTTGGAACATTTTGTCGCAACGAGATATGTTTTACACCCACCTACCCACCAAACCAGACTTGAGACAGTTTTTTGGGCAGTTGAACAGAATATCCTAAATTGGCCTATTCTGAGAATGGAATTCAGGAAACGCAGGAACACAGGCATTGTTAATCTCAGAGAGATAAATCATCTACATATTATATTTTGTCTCGAAACTAACAACAAAAATGATATAATCTTGTAAATAATGTGCACAGTTAAATCAACTGTGGTTTATGTTGAATTATGGTTAGGCTTGATTTCAAGATGTATTTCGTATTATAATAAATTAAATAAAACGGCTTTTAAAGTCGGTTTTTTTAATGTTTTGCGAAAGTTAATTCAGGCATCAAAACATCAAGCATCGTTCATTGGACAACGGACCGGTTTTTCAGACACTAATTCGCAATTTCTCAGAGACAATTTTTATAATATCTACTGACCTACTGTAGTGTATTATTATTTATTACATTTACATGGGGGACGGCGCGTACGCAGTCCCCACTACCAAAAATTACGCGTCCGAGTTATCCACATTAGGGATAATCGCAGAGGTCAACTCAGCCGCAGTGCAATGGAAGGGCCTCGCTCTGGGGGAACCGCCTTCATGATCACGGTGTCCCCTACGCCAGGTAAGTATGCCTCAACACTTTACAGCGGGGGTAGTCATCGTTATGAAGAAAATCTCCTTAGCGTAAAACAAAACTCGGAGTTCAACATACAGCGCCATCTAGTAGCAACCGGTGCCTTTGTTATGAGACATCCAAGAAATTCTTATGTAAATGTAATTTCAATGTAATTTTTATATGCTAGTGAGATTGTATTATAGCTACTACGAATATTCTCTGGGATAAATTTATACAGGAGAAATTACGGTTGAATAGCTTTATGCTAGACTGCGAGGCAGCCCTAAGCCATACAGACCGGATAGCTACAACATTCAATCAAACTGTTTCTCTACATGTAAAGATCGAAGTCAAGTCGGCACTTACCCGGAATTATCAAATATAAACAAGTCAATTATTTTATTTATTTTAAAACCTAATAAGATTATCAAATCAAAGTACCGGTTCAAAAGTCATGCTTATTAGAATTTGTTTACTGTAGTAGAGCGCAAAAAAACGTCGTTGATGATAAAACTAATTGGTGGAAATATACTTAATGGCTAAATTATTGTGGATTCAAATAGTGTTTCCATAATAATTTAGCTCAGAGAGAAACTTAAAACTTAGGCACTGAAGGAGGTCAGAGGCTCACAGTGGAGACGCCCTGAAACAGTCGTTCGTCCCTCCCATTTACATCTAGCTTTAGCTTCTCTCTGGCAGTTTCGGCGCTCGGTCCTCTTAAGGTGCCTACAGCAAAAAACACTATCATAAAAAAAACGGAAAGAATATGATGCATAATGTGACCCATGTAAATTTTGTCCCCAGCGAAATGAATCTTTATGAATCATTCATAGCTAATAGAAATTCGAGGGTGCAATGCTGAGAATAAAATATATACCTGCTTAATTATACGAATTTAATATAACAAAAACGGAACCCTTATAATATAACAAAACGAACCTAATATAACAAAAACGGAATCCTTATAATATAACAAAACGAACCTAATATAACAAAAACGGAACCCTTATAATATCACAAATTTAGTAAACATATCAATTTCTTTTCACGCAGAGGTGTCGTGAATATATGAAATCTGAATATCAGCACTTTGGGACGCAAGATGAAAAGTTGAAAAAAAAAACTTTTGCAAACTACATCGTGTGATACCTCAAATAAATGAGCGTGATAAAAGCTAATTTATGTTCTACAAACTTGACTACAATCATGTCTGATGGAAAGCAACGATGAGGTCTTAGATGAAGCGCGCTTGACTCTATAAGATTGCCTATTCACTCTTGTCTTGAAGGTGTTCAAATTGAGGTGTTTCTTAGAAATAGTGGACTCTTTATTGGAATATGATAACAATAATAGGAATTGCGTAAACAACAAATGTTTACAATCAATGGGCGATTAGCCAACGTGTGAAACCGATTCGAACTGGTTTGTTGGACTGATGAATTCAATAAACGTTTTACGTCATTTTGTGCATGGCTCGTTCAACTTTTAATATTTTGTTTACGGTTGGTAGAAAACCATCAACTGTAAACACTTCGCAGGGCATACAAAGTGCTTACACTGTAATGGTTACCTAACCTGAGACGATGGTGTTAAGAGTCATGAGTTTACATGCCCTTGAAGGCGAAAACATTGTATCTCTTACACCACATGATTTATGCAAATAAATGACGATTTGTTTTGATTTTATTTAATTACCCCGGCAGCAAACCGGAACATATCAATGCTGCTTAGTCTGAAGAAGCATAATAAGCATTGTGCTTCTTCGGACGAGTCCTATCACAAAAATAATATGATTAATTGTGAAAATTTGAGCATTCATTATGATTTTATCCGTGAGGGATTACATTACATTCGTTGACCCGATAAAAAAATCGTCTGTTTTTTCGCAGTAAAATAATAATTATTCAAAATGAACTTACGCAAAGAAACATGTCTGCTTATATTTTTACATAGATAGAAACTAGGTAAATACATATTGTACTCATTTTGTTTGGTATTTTTTATGGATCATTTTCACATGATCGATACACGTAAATTGAAATACAAATTACATACGATTAGTATGATAAGCGAATTCATAATATCGCGATTCAGACGTCACCACTGTCCTGTTCAATACCTATTTAAAAAATAAAATAAATTAATTGAAGAAAATCATAACCAGTACTGCCCATAACCTACTTGACACTATAATAGAGGGACTGATCACTGGATACATGAGAATAATTAAGTTATGTTCAACGTCATCACCATTATCAACCCATATTCGGGAGCACGAGTCTCGGATTAGGCTAATTATCCACCACGCTGGCTAAAAGTGGTTTGGCAGACTTCACACACGTAGAGAGTTAAGAAACTTCTCAGGTATGCAAGTTTCCTCACGATGTTTTTCCGTCACCGTTTGAGGCACGTGATATTTAATTTCTTAAAATGCACATAATTGAAATGTTGGAGGTGCATGCCCCGAAAGTCGATTGCTTCCATGAACGTTTGTCTAATCAACCATGATCAACCTCACAACAAAAAAAACTAACTATAAAAAGACAACAGCCTGTTCAAAAATTTGCCCAGAATGCTGTTGCTTGACTAACGCAATCAGCTGTTGCATTGCAAGTGGCCACAAGGTCGCTCTTCAAATCTATACTAATAAATACAAGTTCGTACGTTTGTGATTTCAATGTAAATACCCAAATTTAAGTAAACTCTACTAGCAGATTCCGCTTAAAATGATCCATCCGTCAGGCAATTTAAAAGTTAAACTGATCTGATGTAATTGAGTTGCCCAAAGAGCTTGTTTTTTGATTTTGCCCAAAAATAAACCTTGTCATCGGTTTTAATAACGTCAACATGTTGAATACTTTGCCTCCATTCATTTAGGTTTATAATTTTATTTTTATGAAATACAATCATTTAAAATTTATAACGATTCACTAAACATATAGAAAGAGCGTATCCAGAATTTTGTCCGTGTGCTATTTAATACTCTCGAAGATATTTCAAAAATATCTCAATAGATAGATAGATTTATCTCTAAGGACGCTCTGCCAGAGTCTGCAAGAAATCATACCGATAACCATCTAAGAGCTATCGCGGCAAGGCTCAACTGTATTTATGTCCGTCACCGCTGTGACAGACATATTACAGTGCCCATGCCGATACGGAAATTGTAAGTTAACCTGACGGACTTTAATAATAATGACCATACTGCTTTTTTACTGACATTTCATATTATTCTGACATTTTACCTATATTATTTTGACTTTTTAATTTTATTTTTGATTTTTGTTTTTATGTTTTTCTTAATATGGGTGTATGCCTGAAATAAATGAATTTTATTTTATTTTTATATTTCGATATTTTTAACTGTCAACATACTTAAGCGTCTACTGACTTGACGGAAATCTTGGTCGTGAACGGCTATCGTTATCCGTGGTTATGTCATGGTGTAGGAACCTCTTTCTATAAAGGAGGAGTGTAAGACATTCTGACAGCTTAAAGGTCGTAGCTCATTGGACGCACCCGACCCGCACCGCCTCGCCTCGAATGGTTAGTATTCTTCGTATGGATTTGTATGGGCATGCGCTCACTACATCAACTCCGTACCATCACCGGATCGCCTCGCTCACGAGGTGTCCACGTGCCAACCGCAAGTGGACCACTCGATGATAGCTCGCTGTTGACATGCTTGCCTCGCGTGAACCGGAAGTTGACAACCGTGTCCACCCGTGATCTACCTGTCGACTCTCGGAAATTGGTTCACCACTCGAGGTTCACTGGTGGACAACGCGGCGTTTACCCGTGGTCCACCTGTCGACGACAAGTGGACGTCTAACGACGAGGCGGTGCAGGTCGGGTCCCGAGTTGGTCCCGGGTGTGTTTAATGATCTACGACCTTAATTTAATTATATCGTAGCTATATCAAGAAGTGAAAAGGGCATAAAAACGACTGCCATTCGGTATAATAGTATTCGTATTATTTAAAAGGAAAGCATAGTAAAGAGAAAGCAAAACGTTAACAAACGTAAACGACAACGTAATAAGCAAATACTAGCGGTACGCGAATATAATCGTGTAAAGTGTGCCATATTTCGCCTTTGCATCCAAATTTACAACAATTGTGAGAAGTAGCACAGTAGCACAGTTTAGTTTCCCTCTAAAAATACCCAATTACCTAGTTTCTTCAATATACAACAGATGCTGTTAATTTTATTGGTTTCAAGGTCTTATAATTATTTTTATTGAAATACTTATTCATTCAGAATTTTTATCGAAAACGCTTCTTAACGCCTATAAAGATATTATAACAAAAACATGCACGGTGGAATATTCAAAAGAATCCACGATGGCCTACATCTTTTAAAAATAAGTTAAATCTAGGCGTCCACTGATCAGTATCGTACGTATCGCATCAAACGGATTTTAGTATTCTTTGTACAGAAAGTCATACAAGTGCGACCACTGATCCGCATCGTACTGATCGCATCGACCGGATTTTATCTACCGTATAATTAATAATAAAAATTTTAATAAAAAAAATACAACCGACTTCAAAACCAAAAAACGTAACCAGTAAACTAAAAAGCGAAAAATAACATCATAATATGTTCTACCTGCTGATCAGTATGAAGGCGGTGCTAAGCCGGTGATGTATTAATTCAAGCCATTTAGATTTTGCAGACAGTGTTGTTTCATGTGGTCCTGTCAGAAATGGCTTAAATCAAGACAAAACCGGCTAAGCACCGCCTTCATACTGATCAGCAGGTAGAACATATTATGATGTTATTTTTCGCTTTTTAGTTTACTGGTTACGTTTTTTGGTTTTGAAGTCGGTTGTATTTTTTTTATTAAAATTTTTATTATTTTTCCATTTTTAGTGTAAAATTTCATCTCAAACGAACACATCAGACCCCTAATGACAGTCACAACCCATCTTGGTACAAAATTCTCAGCAATACAAATTAATCAAGCCCAAGCACAAGGTAGCTACCGTACACCGTTAAGGGGTTCCCTTAATTAACCTTGGTCTTCATCATCAGACCCCTAATGACAGTCACAACCCATCTTGGTACAAAGTTCTCAGCAATACGAATTAATCAAGGCCAAACACAAGGTAGTTACTGTAAACTGTTAAGGAGTTCCTTTAATTGTCCTTGGTCTTCATCACCAAACCCCTAAATGATAGTCACAACCTATCTATGTGGAAAGTTCTCATTAATACAAATAAATCAAGCCCAAACACAAGGTAACTGCTGTAAATCGCCGAGGAGTTCCCTCGTCTGTTTTATGGCTCCATCATCAGATCGATTTTAAACCTTCATGAAATTGTAGTGCTTAAAAGTACTAAATGGAAAAGTTGACGAACACATTATACACCCATATAATTTTCGAAAGTTCCCCTCAATTTCTCCAGGATTCCATCATCAGATCTTGACATGATGGCAATGGGACCAAATGGGGACTATACCGTTTCAAACAAAAAAAAATTTTTGAAATCGGTCCAGGCGTCTTTGAGTAATCGGTGTACATACATAAAAAAAAAAAAAAAAAAAAAAAAAAAATACCGACCGAATTGAGAACCTCCTCCTTTTTGAAGTCGGTTAAAAATCTTAAGAAATTAAATATCACATCTCAAACGGTGAAGGAAAAACATCATGAGGAAACCTGCACACCAGAGAATTTTCATAATTCTCTGCGTGTTTGAAGTCTGCCAATCCGCATTGGCCACTGACCTAACCTAACCCCTCTCATTCTGAAAGGAGACTCGAGCTCAGCAGTGATCCGAATATGGGTTGATACTGATGAAATTTAAAATCCGTTTGATACGTACAATGCGGATCAGTGGACGCCTGCCATAATACGTCCATTTTATCTGAATATGGTCACATACAATAAAAGTAGGTAAGTACCTATTAGATAGGTAGGTAGCTACATCGAATGTCTCGCGAACGAGGTAGCGGGCGTCCACTAGTAAATGTATAATGAAGATAGTTTTAATGATCGGATGCACGTATTAAAATTCATTTAATCAATATAACAATCAAATAATTCAACATCCTTGACACACCTGCACGAAAACTGGTTTTCTACAGCGCCTCTCCGCACAAAATACATGCATTATTACAACGTAACATATCATTACGTACTATATACTGTTTCATTACAATTACCTAGTACGTTCATTACTATGTTCTTTAAATCATAATATGCCTGATAACTTAATTGTAAGTTTACAAAATTACTTATCGTCAATATTGTACAATCAACATTAACACACTGTTTGAGTAGCATTAGGTTTGCCAAGGGCAGGGAGCATAGGCGTATATAGGGGAGGCCGGGGAGGCACCCTAGAAGGACCTGTGCTATTATATATGCAGACTCACCCTAGGAAATAATCCTAGATAGGTACGCTAATAGCAGGGAGGGATAGTTGCAATGTCGATTGCAGTCATTACGAATAACATCTATTAAATCACAACAGAGCTCAAGTCATCATTACAGAACAAAATAACATCACCCTAAGCTTGCCCCCTCATAAGAAGGCTCAGAGTCACGCAGCGCGCGATGGAGCGAGCTATGCTTGGAGTATCTCTGTGTGATCGAATCAGTTATCGACATAGCTTATCGCACAGCTGAAGTGGCAATGGACGGGGCATATAGTACAAATAGCCGATGAATGTTATTATCCCAAGGTCCAGGAATGGCAACCCTGTACCGTAAAGCGCAGTGTTGGTTGACCCCCTACTACGTGTGGATGTTGATAATTGCAGGAAGCCGCCTGCTTCAGATAGACGTTGGGGTCTCAAGGTGCTGGAATGGCGACCCCTCACTGGAAAGCGCAGTGTAGGTCGACCCCCCACTACGTGCAAGCACTGTAGTCACTGAATGCAGGCTGCTCAAAACCGTGTTGTATGGAGTCTTTAAGAGGGACCTATGTTCAGCATTGCACGTCCATCAGCTGATAATAATGATGATTAAGCCCGTCATCCCACTTTGGAACAGTGGTGGATCTATGCTCCATATCCTCTCTCCTTTAAGTAATAGATGCCTGGACATCTAGGTCGTTCAAATAGGCCAACAATGGCGACGTAAACTCCAACCCAAGGCGTCAGTATTCTCAGTAGCCTTATTCCCAATTCACAAATACATCTGAGATTTTGCAGGAGACCGTTGGAATGGAAATGATTCGATAGCTACTCCGAATTCAGGTGTTTATGTCGAAGAAGATTAAATATTTATAGTATCCCGCCGCGCCAACAAAAACAGAATCTTTCCTCGCTCTGAGTACCTACGTGACCTAGCTGTAGTCCGCCATTTTGAAATTTATAGAAACCCAAAACAATGTCTGTTAAATTATACAATAGCCTAGCGGACGCCCGCGACTTCGTCTGCGTGAAGTTAGGTTTTTCACAAATCCCGCGGAAACCATGGATTTTTCCGGTATAACCAATCTATACTAATATTATAAAGCTGAAGAGTTTGTTCGTTTGTTTGATTGATTGAACGCGTTAATCTCAGGAACTACTGGATCGATTTAAAAAATTCTTTCACTGTTAGATAGCACATTTATCGAGTAAGGCTATAGGCTATATATTATCCCCGTATTTCTACGGGAACGGGAACCACGCGGGTAAAACCGCGCGGTGGCAGCTAGTAACCTACAAGTTGCTTAATAACCTCTTTTATCTTCTAGTGGAAGTCCTTTAGTTGTTACAACGATTAGCTTAGACAAACAGACAGACAAAATTTTCAAAAATGTTAGTTGCAATAACATGTTTCCACTGTTTCAATGAGTTTGGAAAAAATATTAAGACACTACACACATCGCCAGCGGGCTAATTCGCTAACTTTGACGTACTCGTATGTTAGTTGAAATATACGAAATTGTGAAAACAAATATCATTCGGTACCTACTGATAACCTTCGTGGCTATCATACAGTAGGTAGATGACATTTCTCAGTTGATTTGATGTTTATTTTAATAGGTTGTCAGTAAAGACCAAATTAGTGAATCAGACAGCAAACCTAAAAGTAATCGTAATGTTATCGGCAGGTACTAAGATAACTGGTAAATTAGATTAGGAAATTTCCAGTGGTGTGATCGAACCCACAGCCGTGTGGACGTCAATTAAAAAAATCAAGATTAATTACGAATATTAATAAATTAATACCTTCTACGGATTTTTTTGACTTCGCTCCATGATCATCAATTATAAAATTACAAAAAACCCTGTTATTGTTTCGTAATTCGCTCATCGCGACTTGCGAACCTTTGCCCTCATAAGAATGCGCAAAAAATTAGCATACTAATTAGGTAACTTACCTACTCGTAATCACTTAATTCCGTAATAAAAACTTCAATAATAATTATGTGCATATAATGTACATAATTATAGAATGACGTGTTAATTTTTGTGTTGCGTTTTTATGGAAATACTAGCGGACGCCCTCGACTTTGTTCGCGTGGAATTCAGTTTTCAAAAATCCCGCGGGAACCATTGATTTTTCCGGAATGAAAAGTATCTAGAGCATTGATTCCCAAAGTGGTCCATGTGGACCCTCAGGGGACTACGGAAAACTAGACGGGGGTCTATGTTGATGTAACATAAAAATGGGGGTTCACGATTAGTAAGCAGGGGGCCACGAAAACTTATATGGTCCATACCGAGTTTTAAGGATGGGGATGTTTTCTTAATAAAATAATTTTGAATTGATTGTTTCCTTGTGCTGTGAGTAGATATCAAAAACAATCAAATAATTTATGAACTAAGTAAGCAATTCTCACTATTAAAAAAAACTGTTATTTCAAGGTGGCTGTTAATTCAGCTGCAACGAAAATTTAATAGGTGATCATGTTTTTTGTCGAATTTTGGATATTAGCAGGGGGTCCACCGAAACCAGTTAAATTAGAAAGTGGTCTAAAAAAAGTTTTGGGAACCTCTGATCTAGAGTAAAACCTATTTCCATTCCACAACCAAATAGCTTCAGCCGTAGCGTAAAGGAGGAACAAACATACTTACACACACACAAACTTTCGCCTTTATAAAATTAGTGTGACGAGGTTTTTCTACAAATATGTGCATATAATGTACATAATTATAGAATGACATGTTAATTTTTGTGTCGCATTTTTATGAAATACCTACAAGGTTTTTCAACAAATATACCTACTATTATCAGAACTTTACTACATAATTATCAGAACTTTCTGGCTTCAGTCAGACTTTGTAAATTCATAATCCGAAAGAATAGAATAGATATATAACATAATAGAATAAATAAAGATTTTTCGTATGTTGCAAAGATGGTATACAAATTATTATATACGTAGGTAATAAATACTTCGATCGATGTTTATCTAATTCTGATATAACTATTAGAACTAATGATTTTAAACTTATTTCGTGGTTGTTCATTATGAATGTTATTTAAACGGGTACATACCATCGTGGTATGCACATATAACATTCATAACTATTAGAAGCTTAAAACTCGATCTTATCTAAGCCCGTAGCAACAGTTGTATATCACGACTTGTCTGTTTGTTCGTTATATTTTTGCCAAAAACAACTAAACTTAACGGTATCGATAAGTATGATAAGTAAACTCATTTAGCAAGTAAGTAACCTCACAAAAAACAACTTCAAAATAAACACCGAGGTCATCGTCATCCACGTATTATCTATACTCTATACCTAATATATAAAGCTGAAGAGTTTGTTTGTTTGATTGAACGCGCTAATTTTAGGAACTACTGGTCCGATTTGAAAAATTCTTTCAGTGTTAGATAGCCCATTTATCGAGGAAGGCTATCGGCTATATATTATCCCCGTATTCCTGCGGAACGGGAACCATGCGGGTAAAACCGCGGCGTCAGCTAGTTTATTTATAAATTCCAATTAAATATTTTTTAAATAATTTTCAATTAACTTTTTTAACACAACTTATTCCCTAAGAGAAAAGCCTATATGACGACAATGGTCAAACTGTCAAACTCAGTCGATTTGAGTCCGACCTCTTAACCTACTACTAAGCTATAGAGACTTTCGTTGAGGCCCATTGGGCTGTTTAAAACCTATACTTAATAGGGAAAGTGTAGTTAGAACGGAACACGCTATTTCTATAGTTTGTTGTTGAGAGATATATGGACGCAGGTAACCTTATCCGTCAGACAGTATGGTGTACCATTGAATCTGCGAGGTCACAAGAGAAAGTTAACGACCTACGTATGGACTGTGGTCACATGACCTAAAGCCGCAAGCATACACGATGTTATGTCATAGGCACAGTTGAATACCAGCCCCTTTTTTGTGGAAAAACACTGCCTATGTGTCAAATATAATCCTGACAAGTATATGTTGAGTTTGAAATGGATTTTCTTTTTAGAGAATTTTTGCCATTACTACAATCGGAATATTTTGCTTAGAAATGCAAACAAACATTTTTTTGAAAGGTAGGTAAAAATGTTGAGGGCCTTAATTGTAGCGTACAAATAGCAACAAAAAGTATTGAATCACGATTTTCGTATCTCAACAGAGAACCGAGTAGTAGGCTACTTGCCTCTTTTGTAAACTCTTTTAAACTGAATTTTGGAAGTATTATAAGCTATATTTTATTTTGTCCCGTCAATAATAAGCAGTAAAAAATTTAATGTATATGTATAAAAAAATATCTACGTAAAATTTTTGCCGCCAAAAAAAACACATTAGCAAGTGACGTCATTCATAGAGACAACAGCGAGATTGGCGTTGGCAGTGATGTGATATATCACGTCACCGCAAGCGCCGATCACAAACCGATGCCTTGTAGCGAATGACGTCACAGTTTATGATTGGCGTTTGTGGTGACGTGATAAAAATACAATTTTGTTTTATAAAATTATTACATTTACGAGATTATTTTCACCAATAAAAATGTGATTATATTTTCTAGGCATCTAAGATTTTTTGCATATATTCAATATGCAAAAAATCTTCTTAGTTTTGTACAGCAGGCGAGTAGCCTATTGTAGCGGACAAATAGCAACAATATGTATTGAATCACGATTTTCGTATCTCAACAGAGAACCGAGTAATTGTAAAAAAACTGAATTCAACCCTTTTTAAAGATGGCGAAAAATGGTGAAAAATGTGTTGAGCTTTTCTAGGTTCCCGCACGGCATATAACCAAAATTGAGCTTTCGTTTGCATTTTCAAATGTACAATGTACTACATAGTTATATGACCAATATTCCGCTCCAATTAGTCGAAAACTTCAATTTAATTGGTTAGGTGTACACTGCACAAAAGTCCAGTGGACGGTGATCAGTATTCATCATCGAGAGGAGACGCGAGCTCATTGCTGAGCTCGCGTGGCCAATAGTCCACCACGCTGGCCCAATGCGGATTAGTAGACTTCACACACGCAAAGAATTAAGAAAATTCTCTGGTATGCAGGTTTCCTCACGATGTTTTCCTTCACCGTTTGGGACACATGATATTTAATATCTTAAAATTCACACAACTGAAAAGTTGGAGGTGCATGCCCGGACCGGATTCGAACCCACACCCTCCGGAATCGGAGGCAGAGGTCACATCCACTGGGCTATCACGGCTCTTACGTTTCACGGGATCAGTAATAAATAGTCAATATTCATTTATTTCAATTAGGCTTAGTTTACAAGCACTTTTGAAATGTCATGTATTAATATTACAAAATGATGGTGATAATAATTAGTCGAAAACATTAAATTAAAATTAAATTTACGAGGGTTTCAAACGCGCCTTAGTTGATCGAACCTAGTAACTCTCGGAGTCCGGCGATATATATTTTTGTTATAACTTTATCATTTACTGATAATGATACTTACCGTTACAAGAGTAAAGCATTTCACCCTAAGCCTGGCAAACCGCATTGGAGTAGCATTCTACCTCCTTATGGTTAGGTTAGGTTAGGTTCTTAGGCCCGGCCCTCTCTTATAAGGCCCGGCCTTTGCCATAAGTGAAATTACAGGAATTATTAACAGGTATAGCAATAAAGGGCAACATACTCGTATTTTAGGACGTATTGCTCCCATGATGTGTAAAATATGTTGTTCTGTTAAAAAAGCCTCAATAGCTCAACAGTAGGAGCGGTCGGACTCATCACCGAGGGTAGGTGGATCGATCCCCGCCCCGTTGGTCTATTGTCGTACCCACTCCTAATACAGTATTTCCCGACTAGTTGAAGGGGAATGAGAATATTGATCATATTAAAAAATATATATTCTTTAAAAAAAAAAAAGAAAATACAAAGTATATATTCACTTACCATAAAAAATAGAAATATTTTTCAAAGACAAGCCGTTGTCCTTGAACTAAATTGTTTATGAATATATTATATTTGTTTATTGATGTAAATATGCATAATATTATTTATTTTTGTTTCAAATGTATTTGCATTCGTCATTGTCCTAATAATCTCTAAGGTGACTTTATTATCAAAGATATTGCACCCAGACGTCGGTCAAGTGAGAGTCTAAGGAGGTCATTGGGTTCCGTTTCATTATCGCAAAAATATAATGTGCAAATTTTGAAGTAGAAAAATAATATATAGCACTTAGTCTATGGTATTTAAACTTAAATCTAAAAAAATCAATCTATGGTATTATGGTCTCAAATCGTGCAAAGTTAAATTCTTTCAGTAGTTTCAGCTGATGCCAGAGTGCCTATTGGGAGTTTTCAATGTTTTTATACTATGACGATCGCGTAACCGTAAACTCGAATTTATAAGGAATTGAAACAGTGCCATCTAGTGGCACTACTGCACAACTGTGTCATTTCCCTAGAAATTCGCGTTTCAGTATGAAATTCGCGTAACAATTTGAAAACATTGAAAACTGCCACTAGGCACACTGGTCAACAAACAGACAAAAAATAAAAATATTTTTGATTTCAGTATCGAATAATGTCCTCCAATGAAATTTTTCAAAATATCTTCAATTTATAGAATTGGATCTGTTACAATTTTACTATATAAGTATAGATTTACTTACTAATTTACTTAATTACAAATTTTCTTATTTACTGATTCAATAATTAATCTACTTATGACGAAAACAAACCGAAATATACTGAAGACATATTATGATTATTTGTAATCATTTATAAGTGCTTATACTAAGCCTATACTTAATGCTCATTCATCAATCAAGTTTTGTAAACAAAACAATCGACCTTCAAAACTGACAGTCATACAAGTACTATTTGGTCATTGACCTGTATCTCACCTGATGACAAGTGACGACTCAATCTCAAATGGGAACGCGCTATTTTCATAATGCCTTTTAGGCCCTTGCATCGTACTGGGTAAATTACTATTTTTTTTTTTATTATCTATAAGTTAGCCTTTTGATTACAATCTCACATGATAGTAAGGGATAATGCAATCTAAGATGGAAAAGCGGGGTAAGTTATTAAGAGTAGGATGAACATCCACACCCCTTTCGTTTTCTACACGACAGCGTTCTGGAACGCTAAATCGCTTGGCGGTAAGTCTTTGCTGGTAGGGTGGTAACTAGCCCCAGCCCCTGGACCAATTAAGAAAACCTCAATCGGCCCATCAGGGATATAGCAACCAGGACCTCCTCCCCCTCCGTTGTAAATCCACCACGCATACCATTGGAGGCTGTCGGATATAATATATTCCCTACGACACATGCATAGTGCATACTGTGAAACTGCAGCATAGGTTCTTTAGCTATAAATTTCAGTTAGGTATTTGACAATATTTTATGAGTCATAGTAGACGCCAGGCGGTTTCACCCCCATGGTTTCCGTTCCCGTTGAAATATGGAGATAAAATTTAGCCTATAGCCTCCCTCGATAAGTGGGCTATCTAACACTGAAAGAATTTTTCAAATCGGACCAGTAGTTCCTGAGATTAACGCGTTCATTCAAACAAACATACACTTCAGCTTTATAATATTAGTATAAAGTTAGAAAATTTCAACATCACAAAACTGAAAAGTTGGAGGTGCATACCCCAGACCGAATTCGAACCCACACCCTCAGGTAACGGAGGCAGAGGTCATAAACACAGGGCTAACATGGCGTGTAATTATTAGTTTAACACATCTGAAACATCGATCCTCTAGAGTCTAGACGGTGTTTGTATGTACACGTTAGATCATGATCATATAGTTTTGATAGAGGGGTAACCTCTAACAAGGCAGTCCCTGTTGCCAAGTGGCACGACGTTACTCTTTCTACGAACGCAAACGCTTCGACAACTAGAAAAATGTATCTATGGCATTTGCTATTTACAGGTCACGTGATCAAGATCTGTCATTCCTTCCTTCCTCGTTAGAGGTTATCCTGAAGGTGATTGGTCTGAGGGAAAAAAGGCAAATGAACAATATTCAATATAATTCAAAGCCTCAAATAGCTCAATGGTAAGAGCGGTTGGGCTCATCACCGAGGGGTGGTGGTTTAACCCTCACCTCATTGGTCTATTGTCGCACCCACTCCTAGCCTCAGACCAATTATTGTATAGGATCTGCCTCTCTAGACGTTACTTTTCTGTCAAAGTATATGATCAAAGATCTAATGCGATTACAAAAACTGTCTCTACACAATCGATGTTAAATAGTTGTAATCGTGTTCGTCGGTTAAAGAGCTCCGTAAAAAATCCTTTTTGTATAATTGAATTGGATAAAAAACGGGCAAAAACTTCTAGTTTAGTATAAGATATATGCAAAATCTAAGCTCGTTTTCCTCAGAAAATGACAAACAATTTTGTTCGTGACTATGAGTGCGATACAGGTCCTTCTATAATTGGTCTGAGCTCCTAGCACAGTCTTTCCCCGTTCCCGACTAGTTGGAGGGGAATGGGAATATTGGTCATATTATAAAAAATATGGCAAATTAAAAAAAAAAAAAAAATACAAAGGAACATACCTCATGTCCGGCGAGAAGTCGACGGAGCAGGCGTAGCCCGCCACCATGTGGCCCACGAAGGTCTTCTTGCGGTTGAGCTTGAACCGGTTGAGCGCGCTGAACACCACCACCTTGTTGTCCATGGACTGGCACGCCAGCCACTTGCCGTTGGGCGCCGCCGTCACCGCCGGCAGCGAGTGCATCGACGGGTCCGCGATGTACTTCATGTCCACCGGGATGTCCCTGGCACACGAGACCACGTGAGACCGGACTAGTGCCAAGTCAGACTCGCCCAACAAGTCACCAAAGTTGAGCGCGTATATTTGCTTTTTTTATTTATTACAAGTTAGCCCTTGACTACAATCTCACCTGATGGTAAGTGATGATGCAGTCTAAGATGGAAGCGGGCTAACTTGTTAGGAGGAGGATGAAAATCCACACCCCTTTCGGTTTCTACACGGCATCGTACCGGAACGCTAAATCGCTTGGCGGTACGTCTTTGCCGGTAAGGTGGTAACTAGTCACGGCCGAAGCCTCCCATCAGCCAGACCTGGACAAATTAAGAAAATCTCAATCTGCCCAGCCGGGGATCGAACCCAGGACCTCCGTCTTGTAAATCCACCGCGCATACCACTACGCCACGGAGGCCGTCAAAACCACCACAAATGTATCATAACCGTCATCATATCAGCCGATGAACGTCCACTGCAGGACATAGGCCTTTTGTAGGGACTTCCAAACATCAAGATACTGAGCCGCCTGCATCCAGCGAATCCCTACGTCTCGCTTGATAACGTCAGTCCACCTGGTGGGGGGTCGACCAACACTGCGCTTTCTAGAGCGGCGTCGCCATTCCAGCACTTTGGGACCCCTACGTCCATCCGCTCTTCGAACTATGTGCGCCGCCCATTGCCACTTCAGCTTCGCAACTCGTTGAGCTATGTCGGTGACTGGTTCTTCTGCGGATCTCCTCATTTCTGATTCGATCACGCAGAGATACTCCTAACATAGCTCGTTCCATCGCCCGCTGTGTGACTCTGAGCCTTCTTATATGAGGCGCATAGTTAGCGACCAAGTCTCGGCACCATAGGTCATCACTGGCAACACGCACTGTTCGAAGACTTTTGTCTTCAGGCACTGAGAGAATTCGAGACGAAAAGATGTGTCCGTATGTATGATCATTATAAATATACTCAGAGGCACAATTATTCGCCCACTTTAATATACTCTCGTCATATTAATGTGAGCGGATAATTGTGCCTCTTGAGTATAATTCAGGAATCATGCGAATGCGAATTGCGCAGTTTTGGCCGAGTTTTTCTCGAATTTCAAATCCCCTGTTTTTTTATTTAATTATATGATAATAGTTTTGAGATTTTTTCTTGCTTAAGTCTATAACGATGTTACTTGCCAAATTTCATATTTCTAAGTCAACGGGAAGTACCCTATAAGTTTTGAATCCCTAGAGAGTAAGTAATATGCGTTTTTTGCTGAATAAACGGCAGTATCTTTTTTTACATAAACTTGGAAGTTTGATTTTTTTTCACAACTTCATGGGACCGCATACCTGAGTATACCGTATCGTATAAAAAAAGATTCCGACGAATTGAGGACTTTCTCCTTTTTTGCAGTCGGTTAAAAGCGCCATCTATGAGCCTCAGGCTGCATCGCAACAAGCTCCTGAAGTGTACAAAAGGGTATTGTTTCGAAGTTCTCTAAGAACGCCATCTACTGGTGGTTTGAAATAACAAACACTGTATCACTATACCTGTAGATGGCAGCGCGCATCACCCAATTACAAGGTTTATTAATAAACATGTCCAATAGGAACAGGCGGGAAGACAAAACTCACCACTCCCACACGCGCAGGCTCTTGTCGTCCGAGGTGGACACGAAGCGCCGGTTGTCGTCCACGAAGGTGATGGTGTTGACCGCGCCGAGGTGCCGGTCGTACTCCTGCACTATCTCGCCGCTGCGCGTGTCCCACTGTTACAACGTTCACGTATAAATTATTTAATGAATTGTTACAGTGAACCTTATTGATAAGTGTATAAGTTTCACAATGGCTTATCATCGTGACGTGTAAATAAACAAATATTTTGTTTACATAATTTAAACGAAACTTTAAACTGTCCTCCCACTGAACAGTCTCTTTAAGTGCATGTCAATAAAACAATTTTTCTTTATACCACACCACTGAAGTAAAACTTCTTTTAAAATGAAAAACAAAGCGCCATCTATGAGCCTCCAGCACAACTGCATAGCAACAGATTATTGAAGTACAAAAAGGGATTGTTTCAAAGATCACTAAGAACGCCATCTATTGGTAGTTGTAATGAAACGCCACTTGCTAGTTCAATACTGATTATTTATTGTCATACCCTCACATACATAAATGTTTAATATTTTATGTTAACAATACACTACATCTTTCCCCTTTTCAATAAAAGACAAACATTTATTCATTTACAACAATTACAATATCATATTAATTATTTTCCTTCCTTCTTATAATGTTTACTAGAAAAGGAATCATAATACATCTAAACATAATTAAATCAATACTTATTATAATCATAATCCAGGATTAGGAATATAAGTATAGGTACAGTGATAAAAAAAAAAAATACAATATTTATATTTTTACCCCATACACAACAATACAATTTCATTTTAATAATTCTTTACATGCATATAATATAATAATTCAGATTACAATTTTCTATAATTCTCTTTTACATTCACATTTTTAATTTTTAATTTTTTTTTTTTTTTTTTTTTTTAATATTTTTCAGACCGAAATTCTAGTACTTACTATAAATAAACCATGCAACTAAACATAAAATACCTACATGATGCGTAAACTCAACTGAAATAAATACCTATTCAGGCTGTATTTTTATTTTGCGCATTCAACCGAGCCTGTCTCCTTGTACGAGTTAACGGACGCGTAGGTATTGAAGCATCTTTCGAGTCCCCGAAGTGTTCCGCAGACCTAGTATCCACATCACGAGTTTGAATATTTGTCGGAGCCGTTTCAGATTTAACCGCCCCGGTACCGCTTGTACTCGCTCCAGTTTTATCGCCCTCAGCGAATCTCCCGTCTGTCGCCCGCTCGTACTGTTCTTGGCCCTCTTTTATATTTTGCCTACACACTAAATGACGCCGATTACGTCGATATCTACGTCTGACTTGATCCTCTACGATATACGATCTGGGTTCCGCGGCCGGCTGAATAATTTTTGCGCTCTTTCGGTTCTTACCGTCTATGATCACCACTTTATCGTCAACACGCAGAGGTCGAAGATGTTTCGCGGCACGACTATCATAATAAATTTTTTGTTTATGTTGTTGGTCCAACACGGCATCGTGATTCTTTTTGCGATCGACAATATCATTAAACAATTTATGATGTGTTGGCAGCCGCGTATTTAACCTCCTACCCATAAGGATCTGCGCTGGGGAGTCTATGTTTTCCCGTGGTGCAGTCCTAAGGTTTAATAATCCTATGTAATAATCTTTTCCCGAATCGAAACTTTTCTTTATTAAATTTTTTACCATACGGACGCTGCGCTCACTTTTACCATTACTCTGGGCATACAAAGGTGAAGACGTCACGTGTTTAATATCCCATGTACTAAGAAAGGTTTGAAATTCCTTCGAGCAGTAAACTGTTGCATTATCTGTGATCAATTCATTGGGAATTCCGTATCTAGCAAATTGCTCCTTCATAGCCCTTATCACAGAATTACTATTTACCGACGTCAATTCATTAACTTCAACGAAGTTCGAAAAATAATCTACTAGGATAAGGAAATTCTTTTTTCTATATTCAAATATATCTGAGCCTACCTTGAGCCACGGCACGTCGGGAATGGCGTGCGGCAACATCGGCTCCCGGCGCGGCGCGGGCGCGTACCGCTCGCACGTGGCGCACGCGCGCACGGCGTGCTCGATGTCGCGGGACATGCCTACCCAGAACATCACCTGGCGCGCGCGCCGCTTGCAGCGGTCGATGCCTAGGTGACCCTCGTGAATCCTTTCTAACATCTCGCGCCGTAGTGCTGCCGGTATATATAATAAATAATCCTTAATTATCAATCCATCTACATACTGTAGACTTTCCCGATACGACCAAAATATCCTAAGATTAACTTTCACTTCGTATTTATTTTTAGGCCAACCGTTTACTATATATTTCACTAAGTCTCGACATTCGTCATCATTAGCTACGTTTTCTTTAACTAAACTCAATTTTTTATCACTAAACTGCAAATTACTAATCATAAAACAAGTTTGTGCTTCAATGTTTTCATTTAACTTTTCGTACATGCATTCCGGTAACGGGGCCCTAGATAAAGTATCTGCAATATACATATATTTTCCAGGAGTATATACGACCTTAAAATCATACCTCTGCAGTCTAAGCATCATACGCTGTAATCTAGCCGGAACGGAAGATAACGATTTTTTAACTATCGATTCTAGCGGTTTATGGTCACTCTGTATGGTCACGTCGCGTCGCCCCAAAATATATTGATGAAACCGTTCACACGCAAACACAATTGCTAACATTTCTTTTTCTATTTGTGCGTACCGTCGCTGCGTGTCAGTGAGCGTGAGGGACGCGAACTCGACCGGGCGCCCCGACTGCAGTAACACCGCGCCGAGGGCCTCCGCGCTGGCGTCCACCGAAAGTACAACCGGGAGCTCCGTACTATACAATGCGAGCACTGGCGCTGTTGCAATTTTTGTTTTTAATAACTTCACCGCCTCCGAATGCACCGAGTCCCACACCCATTCAGCATTTTTTTTAAGTAAACTTCTAAGCGAAGCCACCGCCTGTGAATAATTAGGTACAAATTTTGAAAGGTAATTAATCATACCTAAAAACCGCTCTAATGATTTTCTATCACTGGGCTCGGGCATTTCCAGAATAGCTTTAACTTTGTTAACATCCGGTCTCATGCCCCGTTCATCGAAAATATGTCCTAAATACGTTATCTCATTGACCCCAAATTTACATTTGTCTTTATTAAATCTCATTCCTATTTCCCGCGCCCTTTCTAATAATCGATTCAATCGTAGATCATGTTCCTCCCGAGTCTTACCCCAGACCACGATGTCGTCTATGAATGAGTCGACTCCCTCCAGATCTTCCAGGTGCTGACGCACTCTCGCGTGGAATATTTCTGGTGCACAGCTTATCCCGTAGGGTAGTCGCAAGAACTGGTACCTGCCTTGAGGGGTGCTGAACGTGCACAGGTCCGCGCTAACGTCGTCCAGCTGGAGCATCCAGAAGCCGCAGCGCGCGTCGAGCACGCTGAAGCAGCTCGCCCCGCGCAGTTTCGCCGCGAGGTCGGTCACCTTGGGTAACGTGAAGTGCGCACGCCGGATCGCGCGATTTAACTGCCGCGGGTCTAAACACACGCGTATATCCCCATTTTTCTTCGCTGTTATTACTATAGCGTTTACCCATTCTGTTGGATGTTGTACCTTGCGAATTACACCCAGCTGTTCCATGCGCTGCAACTCACTGTGGAGTTTCTCTCGGAGACCTAGTGGTATTTTCCGCGACGGACATATACTGGGTTGCACCGTTTTATCTATAACTATCCTATGTATACCAGGCAATTTCCCGATACCCGAAAATAAATCTGAATAACTTTTGTCTATATCTAAGTTATCTATTCTTTGTATTAAGCCCAGTTTTACACAAGCACTCAATCCTAATATATTTTGACATTGCATGTTACATACAACAAACTTCAGATTATAAAACACTTCCTTATATTTAACAGATAGGTTACATTGTCCTATTATCGGCACAACGTTGCCGGTATAAGAGTGCACTCGCCCAGTGTAAGGGCTCAATTTTTTGTAACTAAGACCTAGATTCAAATAATCTAATTTAGACAATATATTCAACATCGAACCGGTATCTAACTTAAACTTTAACTTCTTACCATTACCAAACTCCAATAAATCTGTCCATTCCTTCGACCTTTTCCTATCACTTTCACTGTTACCTATCACATTCACAAAGATTAGTTCATCATCAGACCCTTCCGATTCAATACCCTCACTTAGGTTGTGCACCCTCTTCCCTGGCATTCTACATACCCTTGAAAAATGACCCCTGCCCCTGCAGGTGTAACAGGTCGCGTGAGCCGCTGGACACCATTGCACTTCACAAAACTCACTACCACAACGCTGACACGCGCGGGCCCCTTGGCGCGCGGCCCCGCGCTCGCGGTCACGAGGTCCGGGGGCGGCGCCGCGCCACCAGCCGCGCGCGCGCCTCGCCGCCGGCACTCCGCCGCGGTCCCGACTCCGGCCGGTCTGGCCGCGCCCGGTCACTCCGTCCACACGAACGCTCGAACTCGCCTCTTCTATTTGCTTACTCTCATGCCTCGATATCTCATCGGCCTCACAGATTTGCATAGTCTTCGTGAGATTTAGATCATCAGTCCTCAGTAGACGATCCCGAACGACGTTGTTAGAAATACCACATACTATGCGGTCTTTGATTAAGTCGTCTGTGAGATGCTCAAACTTGCAATCTTGACTGAGCAATCTGAGCGCGGTAACATATTTTCCTATCGGCTCACCCTCGCTTTGATTTCTCGTAAAAAATTTAAACCGTAACATTGTAACATTAGTTTTCTTTGTTCCAAAATGAGTATCAAATTTACTTTTAAGACATTTCACGTCCTCTGCACTTTCCTCTTTACCATACGTGAAGGTTGAAAATATCTCATAACCCTCTGGCCCGATGAGATTCACTAACAAGCTGGCTTGTACATCTAGTGGTTCCTTAATCGTCCCCGATGCTTTTAAAAAGATCTCGAATTGCTTCCACCATTTTGTCCACGCGTCCGCTCGCGCGGCTGGACTGCCATCGATGTTTAACTCAGCCGGTGGGCGAGCGTGCTCCATTTTACCGTAATACAAACTTGCATTAACGTCACTTACGTTAAATCTTCACTTATTTCAATAATTCACTGACTCAAACTTCTAAAAACTAATTAAATAACTCGCACCGCTGCCACCATGTAATGAAACGCCACTTGCTAGTTCAATACTGATTATTTATTGTCATACCCTCACATACATAAATGTTTAATATTTTATGTTAACAATACACTACAGTAGTTTAACAATGTTTCATTATTCCTGTAAATGACAGCACGCAACTTAAAAGCCTCGCCTAATTACATTTTTCGAAACGCATTCACAACTTACTCCCCAAGTCAAACGTGCGTAAAGAGTTTTACGTCATAAAGTTTTGTGTTCTCATTATAAATTCTGAAACCCTATACAGTAATACGTACGCAGATGATCTTCTTGTCGGAGGTGCCGGCCACGAACAGGTGCTGCTTGTCGGCGTCGGGGTGGAACTTGGCGCAGTACGGCACCTTGCGCGACGTGAAGCGCGCCTCGCACGCGCCCGTCTCCGTGTCCCACAGCTTGATGTAGCGGTCGTAGGCTGGAACAGTGAAGGTACATTATTCATCATCATCATCATTATCAACCCATATTCGGCTCACTGCTGAGCTCGAATCTCCTCTCAGAATGAGAGGGGTTAGGCCAATAGACCACCACGCTGGCCTAATGCGGATTGGCAGACTTCACACACGCACAGAAATAAGAAAATTGGTTTGCAGGTTTCCTCACGATGTTTAGGTTTCCTTACAATGTTTTTCCAGAAAAACATCGTGAGGTACATTACTACACTGAGCCAATTTTTACTGCAATTTAAAAATACTTAACACCGCGCTAGGTGTTAAGTTTTCTTTGTGTCACTATAGGAGGTTGAAGCATTGAAACTAAAGCGATCGTTGTGTAGTAAGCTTCAGGCTTTTGAGATGTGGGTTTCCAGTCCGATGTTGCAAATCTCATGGAGGGAGCGTGTACGTAATGCTACTGTGCTGCAATGAATGGGAACGCCAAAAGATAGCAGCAAGTTCAAAGGAGGAGGCTCGAATACCTGAGTCATACAATGAGAAACACCAAATGTCCTGCTCCATCTTATTATCCAGGGAAAGATAAAGGGAAAACGAAGGCCTATACGCAATAATATAATAATAAAGCAATGAATAAAATAAAATTAGCCTTAATGATTGCTAACCTCCGATAAGAAATGGTACTAACAGAAGAAGAACTTTAGGCATAAGGGTCGCCACGATTTGCCTCGT
Source organism: Bicyclus anynana (assembly GCF_947172395.1). Taxonomy (NCBI): domain Eukaryota; kingdom Metazoa; phylum Arthropoda; class Insecta; order Lepidoptera; family Nymphalidae; genus Bicyclus; species Bicyclus anynana. The sequence continues at coordinate 15,556,922 of NC_069094.1, read as the reverse complement.
GACGGGAGAATATATCTCGTGACGAGAAAAATCGAAAATTTCGTACAATAGCAACGAAAGTGCGAGCGATATTGTAACGGTAGTACAGACAGATGAAGGGAAGTCAGGCGTATTTATCATTAACTAATTTATGTTAACGCTTGCGCTTCGCTGTAAAACAAATCCATTTATATCAAGTAGGCTTAGTTTTGTACATCAGATTTGTCTGATTGTACTCACTTATACTCCCACAGCGCTGTATCGTACGAACGTACCATATCTGAATAAAATAATGTTTGACGAAATTTAATAAAAATAAAAAATCATAAAATTCCAACAAAGTTTGTACAAACAAAACTGCTTTGTTTTAACTCCAACAAAGTCATAAATATAGTAAGTATTATGTCAGCTATGGCAACAAATATAAATAATTACCTGCCGATAAAAACTTCTTCCCACAGTTGTTGAAATTAACATCTCTGACAGCTTGCCGGTGGCCGAAGTATGTGCGCACGCAGCGACGCTCGCCGTATACCTCCCATATCTGACGAACAAAAAATTTTTTTTTTACTAGAAACGTCGCGCGGTTTCACTCGCATGGTTTCCGTTCCTGTAGGAATACGGGGATAAAATATAGCCTATAGCCTAAAATATAGCCTATAGCACTCGGAGATTATGTAGCTTCCCAGAAGTGAAAGTATTTGTCCTACTAATATTACTCGTATAAACGCGAAAGTTAGTATGGTTGTTTGTATGGATGTTTGTATGGATATTTGTTTGGATGTTTGTTACTCTTTAACGCGGCAAATACTGATCCGATTTGGCTAAAATTCGGAATGAAAATAGATTTTAATCTGGATTAACCTATAGGCTACTTTTTATCCCGGAAAAATCCATGGTTCTCGAGGGATTTGTAAAAAACTAAATATCACGCGATTGAAGTCGCGGGTGTCCGCTAGTGTTTCAATAGTTTCAGAGCCTGTTCAATGCAAACAATTTTACAAACAGTCAAATCTTTCCTCTTTTTGATATAATTATTAAGTGTACTCGTAGATTTAATTCAGACAACGTTGCATCATTACTATCAGCCTATTTTATTTACGTTACTATCAGCCTATTTTAGTTACTACGGGAACATCCACGGCAGTGTGTGATGAGCATTGTATTTTCCAGAGTCTGAGGGTGAGGATTACAGTATTCTGAGTATTTCACTACCGACATTCCAAATCTCAGTTCATTTGATTTGAAATCACTAATATCTAATAATTTTGATAAATCAATTAAAAAACCCGTCTATTTTAATCTTCATTCATGGCGCGCCAAAATCCACGCCATACAATACAATGCTAAAATTAATAGTTTATAAAAGAACAGAGAATTCAAATCAAAAAATAATAATAGTTAAATTTAATAAGTGTTACCTAATAAAATACGATAAAATTAATCTCCAAACGATACTACAAACAATATTTTAAGTTAAAACTAGTCTATTAGATTTTATTAATATAAAAAAACATTGAATGTTAGGTTGAGTAAGAAGTTTTCCCACAGTGAAACTAGATGGCGCTGTTGACATAGCCACAAAAATAACATCGCACTCACGCTTGTTTTTCAGAAAATCATATAGGGAAAAGGGAGTAAGTGAAACTTCGTGCCTCAATCTATTGAGTAAGGAAATTATTGGGCCTTGGTAACGCTTGGCTATGTCCCGTTAGGGGCGAACGCATTTTTGAAAGGTACAGGTCGTCCCTTCGAGTTGCGCGCCTACTTTGCACGCGATTCGGGTGAAGCGATCTGCCAAGAAACGATCAATAATATTACCTAAATAAATGAAATGGAAATTGTGTCATTTAAAATTTTAATTTATAAAATTGAAATTAAATGAGTCATGACACAGTCGCCACGCCCTTCGTGTGAGGTGTCCTTTGCACGTGAATGTATGCCTGCAACTCAGTAGCGTAGCGAGGCTTGGTGGGGCTCTGTATCAAAATTAGTTGGGGGGGCCCAAATGAAGGGTAAAGATTTCTCACAAAAATGCTCGCTTAAAATACATATAACAGAGACTTAAGTACTATGTAGAATGTTTCCAACTTTTGGGCGCGCGCTTAAACCAGGAAGAACGCAGTTTTTTTTTACTTTTGTCATTACTGAAGTAAAAACTGTACAAATGAGATTGTGGATTACATATTAGTAACTAGCGGACGCCCGCGATTTCGTTCACGTGGAATTTAGTTTTTCACAAATCCCTCGGGAACCATGAATTTTACCGGGATAAAAGTAGCCTATGTGTTAATCAAGGCTATTTCAGCTTTAGTAGTCGAGGCGTGAAAGAGTAACAAACATTCATAGCATCAAAATCATCAGTTTTCGCAAATCTCGGAAAACCATGGATTTTATTTTTTGAATCGGGATGAAAAGCCTATGTGTCAATGCAAAGTAAAATCTATTTCCATTCCAAATTTCAGCCAAATCGCTTTAGTAGTAGCGGCGTTAAAGAGTAACAAACATCCATACAAACTTTCGATTTAAAGATATTTATTTCTCCAAAAAAGTACGTACTGTTCACTTAACTTAGAGTTAACATATCGTCATTTTTGCAGACAGCATGCATTATTGCAACAAAATTTTAATTACATTGTTTTTTCAATATTTTGTCCAAGTTTGTGAGGATGTAGGATTTAATCGATTTCTTGAATGCTTTTATGTTATTTAACTCCTTAATGGAGTTTGGCAGATTGTTATATAACTGAACTTTCGCGTTTATAATATTAGTTGGAATTTTGCTTTGACACGTAAGGGGCCCCTGTAGTTAGGGGGTCCGTATTAGTTACATACACATACCTTCACCCTACAGTCCATGCCGGCGGAGAGCATGAGGTGCGCGGTGGCGGGGAACCAGCGCACGGCCGCCACGCCCTTCGTGTGTCCCTTCCACGTGAATATGTGCGCCTGCAGTATTATAAAATTTTGAATTCTTCTCCTTATATGAAGAAAAAAAGCCTCAGAGCATTTTTGTCATTAATTTTTTTTTTATTCTTCGGTACTATGATCAATCGTAGTAGTAATTAGACTACAAGCAGTTGAATTATGTGCCTTAACACGTAATCCCGCACATAAAGTAGCGAGGCCGGTCTTCGATTAGGATGAAATTTTGCACACGCTCTGAGTTCTGATGATACATGACTAGGTAAGAAACGTCATTACAAATACAATATGGCGGCTCCCCAAGCTTGTAACCATGTATGTAAAATAAAAATAATAGTTTAAAAAACTAAAAAACACGCTGTTAGCACGCACTAAAAATTACAAAATAATTCGGACATTTAGTTTGACGGCTCAAGAGTTTTCCCTTTGCCAAATTTTCATTAGATCAAAGGTAAACATAGACAATTTAAGTTCGTGGCGAACGATAAATAATTATCAATGCGAAATGGTATTATGTACAATATTTACTATTATATACTAGCGGACCCGGTCAAGCTTCGCTTTGACTTATATGCAATTCTTCCCTACCCCTACCCTACCCCTACCCTTACCCTACCCCTTGACTCTTAAACGTTTGTATGGGAAATAGAAAAGGGTTGTTTTTATGGTTTTCCCGGCAATTAATCAAATTTTTCTCATCTTTTAAGCCTTCCCTATACCTCCACAAACATTTCAAGAGCAAGATAAGATAAATCCGTTCAGCCGTTCTCGAGTTTTAGCGAGACTAACGAACAGCAATTCATTTATATATATATATATATAGATTAAGAAAGAAAGCATAGACTTACAAGCAACTAAATGTCCAAATTATTTTGTAATATTTAGTGCGTGCTAAAAGAGTGTTTTTTTTTTTAGTTTCTTAAACTATTATTTTTTTACAGTAGTTTTTTATTTTCATATATTGATGGATTTTGTTGCAAGTAAACCAAGGCGAATCAGGATTGTCCTTAGTAAATATTTTGGTATCTTTCGACCCAATTTTTGTAAATGACGATTTAAAATGAATTGAAGGTGAGAGTAGTGTAAATGATAGTGCAAATCATCAATATGTTCACAGTTGATATAAAAGTAAATCAACTTAGGGCTGGTTTGACCGTCTTCAAAGTGTCAAATAGTCTAAACTTGAGTTTTGTCATTTTCTTACTTTACGTCAGACAAAAGTTGTGAACAAGCTGTCCAACATTTATCCCAAACAGGTCCCAAGTCTTGCTTTCTTTATGCTAGATAAAATGTAGTCTTACCTTAGGCAGGAAGCACTTGTCAGGTGGAGTGTCACTGCGCAACTGAGTCTCACTGCGAGGCACCTCGACCCACGAGCGGCCCAAGTAGTCCGTGTCTTTGTCAACTGCAAATCATTACAATGAAACATTACAATCCTTATATCCAATGTTGCCGTACTGGCTATCTGGTATCTATACGTCAGGTATTCTACCTGAATTAATACCTATATCTAGATGATGTATCAATGTATGTACAATGCAGCATCCGGTTGATTTTAATGTTACACAGTATTTTTAGCCCCACTTAACGGATAGTGTATGTGTGTGTGTAATCCTAATAGAGCTTAAAAAGCAAGGTTTCGTTTTGATTTATCTATATATATTTGGCTGATGGCTTCGGCTTTGGCTAGTTACCACCCTACTGGTAAAGACGTACCGCCAAGCGATTTAGCATTCCAGTACGATGTCGTGTACAAACCGAAAAGGGGTGTGGATTTTCATCCTCCTCCTAACAAGTTTGCCATCAGGTGAGATTCCAGTCTAGGGCTAACTTGTAGAGAATAAAAAAAAAGAATTTATGAGCTGAGATAGTACAAAATGTTCCATGAGTAAGGTGGGGAGTAGTGGTAAACCGCTCATTCAATAATGGTGTTTTGCCTTTAAATCTGCTTCTGCAACCCGTTTCCGACGCATTTGCAAGTGAACAGATTTTAATTAGTAAGTAAACAATAAAAAGGAAATATGACCACTCACTGTGCAATATACACTTCTCTTCCAAAGGCTTGTCGTCGTCAACTTTGCCCTTCTTCTGCCGTTTAGCGAGGATCTCTTCTAGTTCTTTCGATTCTTCAGCATCTGGTTTCATTACTCTGGAAGTTTTGAATAATATATTTCAACATGCGTCATCATTATCACTATCAGCCTATACCCCACTATGGCCAGGCCTCCTTCTTTATACTAGATAGGCTATGGAACTTAGACCCATCATGATAGCCTATGTAGATTTATTACAATGATACTTTTCTTCTCTTGTGAAGAACTCTATTTAATTTAAAAAAAAAAACAATATTTGCCATGTTTTTCTTAAATAAAACCAATATTCTCATTCGCCTCCAACTAGTCACGAAAGACTGTATTAGGAGTTATTAACTTGGTAAATAAAATCACTGTACCTCCTTTCACCCTCATAACCTCCCCAGGGTCCAAGGAAGCCTGTGATGTCCTCTGGATTATCATTTTTATTTCTCTTCTTCTTGTCTAGAGGTCTCTTCTTTATGGTTTCAAACACTGTCCTGCCTTCTGCTTCTACCGGAGGGGCTACCATTGCTGATACTGAAATGTACAAGTATTTAATTAATTTTAGCCTTAGATACTTGTTTTATGTGCACCAAAATGTTTTTAAAGCAGAACCATTTCATAGATGTTTGTGCCCTGTGTGCATCAATAATCAAAATCTTTATAAAAAACCAAGAGTACTTAAACTCCAAATTGAAAAACAAAAAAAAAGGATAGTTTTTATTTAAGGATTGATATAGGCTAATGAAAAATAAATGGTCTTTTTTGACTCAAAGTAGGTTGACTAGAAAAAAGTGGTTTTTGTCAAAAGAAAATTTTAGTATATCATTTAAAGCTTTCCTCAAAAACTTTTGGTTATTCCTTATCATTTGAGGACTTGCAAGTAAATATTATTATCACAACACTGTCAAAATACATTGGTTTTAAAGAATTACATTACACTGTATATTGCAATTTTTTTATATTAAATAAACAAGTCAACAAAGTGTCTGGTAAGTTATAAGTATAAAAGGACATACCAACAATAGCATCCCCTTTCTCATCAACAATTGGTTCTGTAGATGGATCCACAGCATAACCATAGCTGGTGAAAGTCCTCCTCTGGTTCTCAAACTGAAATTCACTTATATGTGCTTTCTCCACATAGCCTGCGAGTGTGTTCCTCGTAGCTTTCATCTGTTGTGTTTGAAAAGGATTCTCGGGGCCATAGATAGGTGCAAATAGCTCTTCATATTTGGGATTGTGCATTAGTTCTTGGTTATTGTTCACTAAAACTCTTGTGTCATCATTGTTCTGAAAAATGTTGGATTGCAAGAGATTATATCATTATCATGGACCAACACTTTAGCTTGCTTTTTATGACAGACTAGAGGACACCACTGCACAACTCTGCTTGTCTGCATAGAATTTAGTTTTTCACAAATCCCTCGTAGTAGTAAATATTCAGTAGCTGAGGCGTGAAAGAGCAACAAACATTCATACCATAAAAATCATCAGGTTTTTGCAAATCTCGGGAATCCATGGATTTTTTTCAGATAAAAAGTAGCCTATTTAGTAATCCAGAGTAGAATCTATTTCCATTGCAAATTTCAACCAAATCGCTTCAGTAGTAGTAGTAGCATTAAAGAGTAACAAACATACATCCATACAAACTTTCGCGTTTATAATATTAATTGGATTTGTACAACATCATACATAAAACATCCCAAACTATTATATTATGTATTATAGGTAATTATTACAGAAACAATACTTCCTAGCTTAAACCAGGATTCAAACCCTTTACTGGTTACAGGGTAGAATATGAATCGCCAAGTAGCTGAACAAGATAACCATTGGACTAAAACAGAATCATGCAACAGGTTAGGTTCTGTTGTTTATTTTTATACAAGAATTAAAGAACTTAGGCAAAGTGAAATTGCTATAAATTCTTACAGTAGGTGTTACTACGGGTGCTGAACATATTTCCATTTTCTTAGCGATGGACAAAGTAGGGTCCACTGGCTTTAAATGCGTTATCAAAGTTTCATTGCTGTTTTGTGTGCCTGTATCTTCATTATCCGAATCGTCCTCTGAACTGCTTCCGTAGTTCTTTATGTTTAACATTTTTATACAATTTAACTTACAATCTACAAAGAGCTTTATTTAATATTAGCATAGCAACTTATTTTTTTTTTTAAAGAATTTTCTGTTTTGTAGTTTTCACAACAATACACATTTTGACATGGCAATGGCATTTATAAAATGACAAATGACATTGACCGGTGCTATAAACGGATAAAAACTTTTTTTTTAACTAAGCTTTACAACTCTGACTTCTAGCCAATTCAAAGACCTATACTTATCTAGTCTTTGAGCCAGATAGATGCCTAGTTCGGACTACTTTGGTATTTTAGTCGAGTACGAACAATTTCTGGTTTTACCGGCCTAAGGCCTAGTTCGGACTACTTTAGTTTTTTAGTCGAGTATGAATGTTTTTTGGGCGGTGAATCCAAAAATTGTTAGTACTCGACTAAAATATTAAAGTAGTCTGAGCGGCGTAAAGACATAGTAGTCCGATCCTATTAGCCGTTTGGTTTGTGGTCCGAACAACTAGGAATAAAATAGGCTGGGCTCAATAGAACCATAGACATTATGAGTTGTTTCACACTTTTTATTTGAGCGCTTGGGTACAACAATCGATTCAAACCCGATCCGATTCGTGCCAATAAGTCAAAGAGTATTTATGGTTTTGTCAATCTAGCCAACATTCAGACAAAAATCCATAGTCAGGTGACGAATTCTTGTGACAGTTCTCAGTTTCTGCGATTTTCGCAAATTTTCATTAAAAAAATACAAAAACATGGCCCTCCAAGCTGCTGTAAAAGGAAAACTCATCAGCGTAATCGGCGATGAAGTATGTACAACGATTCTTTGTTTCGATAAGCTTAGTAGTATGATTGTTTTTCCAGCTTCTACTTTGAAATTTCATGAATACAATAATATATTTATTTATATTTGTTTTTAGATCGACAATATATGTTTAAAAAATTGGTAATACAGTTTCTGTCTCTTTTTCAGGACACCTGTGTCGGTTTCCTCTTGGGAGGAATCGGCGAAATAAATAAAAACAGACATCCCAACTTTATGGTTGTAGATAAAAGTAAGTATTTTATTTTAATTTCTTTAACATCGAAAATGAGTTTAGTTATTTAGCTGAAAATACTAAGATTTTTTTTAAGGACTCTCCTAAGCTACTAAAGAACCTACCTCTAATAAAAAAGTGACTCCAAAGTTTTAGATAGGTATTTTCTCTGTACTATGAATCCGATAAATTGTCCATTAGATCATGTTCAACTCTCAATTGTTGCATTATTTACATTCTTACTTCTTACATTAGCAGTGAACAGGTCTCTGGTTACTGTCAGTCTTTGAATCACTGTTAAGTCATGTCAATCTATTGTGCATATTATATATATTATTATATAGCACTATTATAGATGCCTCCCTCCAATTGTGGTTGCCCAGCAGATTTTATTTATTTATGTACATTGAGGTGTTAACAATCATAATGAAAAACATTTATCACTCCTATCCCATTTTAAAAATATTTTCAGATACACCAGTAAGCGAAGTTGAGGAGTGTTTCAAGAGGTTTGTGAAGCGTGATGACATTGACATCATCCTGATCAACCAGAATGTAGCTGAGTTGATCCGTCACGTGATTGATTCACACACATCACCAGTGCCTGCAGTCCTGGAGATCCCATCCAAAGACCACCCCTATGACGCCAGCAAGGACTCCATTCTGCGCCGTGCTAAGGTAACATTTGGCTCTGCTTTGCTGATTATTGTACATATAAAATATAAATAAGTTCTTGTTAAGTAACTGCCTTTAAAGTCAGAGTGTGATATCTATACAGGATAGACAGATGCAATCTCTTTGATGTTTCCTAACATTTTTTATGCCATATTGGCTTGTGCTTGTCTACAATAAAATTAAGCCTCATGGAAAGCTTTAATGTGGTCTAAATTGGAGCAAGGTGTTTAAATTATAAGTGACAGGAAACAAATGCCGGAAGGGCACTCCAAATGGACATTTACAACAAGGATGCCACAGTTTTTGGTGTCCTGCTGTTATGTGGTAGAAAGGATAAGGCCATAGTGCAATAAGATGCACAATACAAGGTTATAGTTATTCCTGATGACATACCTGATGCTCCCACCTGAAGTTGCCTCTAGCATTGTGATTTTTGTATGCCTGCGTGTAGCCCACCTCTGGAGTACCTCACACTGTATTTTGGAGAGAGAGATTGCATCTGACTATCAGTTTCACAAGTAAAAAACAAATCAAGAAGACATAACTGTTAAATTTGTTTTATACATACAAGTTCATTGAAAATAAAATTTGTATTAGCATTTTTTTTTTTGTTTCAGGGCATGTTCAACCCAGATGACTTGGTACGCTAAACATTGTAATTGCATGGTTTTTCATGTATTATTTATCAAAATACTGTTATATTCGAGTGGCACATCATATTAAAATATGCCATATAAATAAAACCAAACTAACATATTGGTCCATTTTAACTAAAAAATGCATTTAATAGGTTTGTTTTTAGTGTGAAAATAGCAAAAAACTAAAATGGATTTTTTATTAATAATAATATGTACATTCCACCCAACCAGTATTTGTGAACGCAGCATACCAATGTTATGAAGAAACTTTAATTATTCAATATTTAATAAATTATTATCATTCAAAAGGGTTATTCATTAATTAGTTATATTTTTTAAACAATGGGGATGATGACTAGGTTTGAATATATTGATTTTTATGATACATTCGGGTAAATAGGGTCAATATTAACTAATTTATACATAAAAAGCAAAGATTGTCTGGATATTTGCAAAATAAATGAGATTTTAAAATTTCAAAAACTACTAAAATTTTTTTATCGTAATTAGATGAAAATTCATACAGTTTTAGCTTCCTTGCATTAAATGTGACATTTTTTAATATATGAACTATAAAGATAAACGCACAAATAACAAAGATATTAGTAATTTTGTTTGAACGCGCATACAAATCTAACGATCATTACATTGCCTATGACGTCATTTTTTCGAGCCATTTTGTATGGGGCGTTTTTCAGGGATCCGCGGCAGCGCCGCAAATCTGACACTTTAAATCCCTGTAGCTCCGAAAGTAATAAGGGCAGATACCCTGTTCCTTTTACAAAATTGCTTTACTATTAGTATACTCTTAATTTATATACAATTTAAAAAACTGTCATCATCCCTATTATTATATAGACTGTTGAAAATGTATTATAATATTATCGCAACTGTAAGTGTGTGTTTTATTTTACCAAAAATAATATCTTTGTGCATGGTTTTTTATTGTTTTGGTTTGCATTAATTTCTCTGTTTTCTGGTAAGTTAAATACATTTTTTCTAAATACTTTTTAATTTTTTTCTCTGTATCATAGAATTTTATTTATTTACGGTGCTTATTAGCTGTCTTCTTTTTTTTTTCAGTCAATGTTTGGTGCTGATAACTATGCAACTTAATTTTAGTTCAAATTCTTTTTGTTCTTGACAATATAGTGTAAATATATTTTTTAATAAATAAAACAAAAATATTATTATATCTTTATTTATTTACATTTATTATATTAACTTACACAAATAATACTTATTCGCACGCATATTCAATATGATACAGTGCACACAACCATAAACAAGTAGACTAAACCCAAATTGTTCACATAACCAATAATAATAATTCTACATCAAATAAAATATACTCAGAGGCACAATTATCCGCCCACTTTAATATGACGCGAGTATATTAAAGTGGGCGAATAAATAGCCAAGTGGCACATCTATTCTCTTTTTACAAACGCTAACGCTTCGAAAATTAACAAAATATCGAAGCGTTACCGTTAGTAGAAAGAGAATTGCTGGCCCTGGTGGCCAAAACTTTAACGCGGCAGTGTTTAACATTAAAGCGCGCGCGCTTTTGTCAAAGATAAAGTTCAGTTTCAGTTATAATTTAGTTATGTTACGTGAACAACATATTCAGTTCTTCATAATATTCTTAATCCAAATTATTTATTACAAAATTAAACTTGAATGGTATGAGTTAGTCTTGTAAATAAATTACTTGGTTCATTATTATGGTGTACCCTAATTAATTACTAGAATTGGTAACTTTATCGTCAAATATTTGGTGTTTAAACATATTTAATACCCGTAGAGTGCTAAGATTAGTTACAAGATCAGTTAGTCTGGAATTACAGTATATAGTTTAGTCGTCGAAATCTGCGACGTCGTTTTCACTCTTTTTATGGCCTACCCAGTCCCATTTTGAGTAGTGAAGTTTAGTTTTCTTGAACTTCGGATTTTTGGACGTGATCCTGACGAAGATCCGCCGTCCGAACAACGGCTGGAGTTGTCTGAAGTTGTCTACAAGTGGCAGGTTCAGATTAGAGAGCAGACCGCGGAAGTTATCCATCTGAAATCAAATAAAAACGTTCAAAATTAAATCATCTAAGTACTTAGTTTTAATAAACTAACGACAGAGGACGCAACGCAGGTGTCGCATACAATGCGTCGACACAACGCACTGATAAGGGATCGCCCTAAGTAAATTACTCATGGGCTACGATTATTAAAAACAATAAGTAGTGATTTCTTTATTCTGAGCTCAGTAGGTAGGTAAACAACCTTATTTAGGAACACCAAAAAATTAACTTTTGTACTTATCTCTACCTGTTTCACAGAATATACAATTATATATAATATACAATTATACATAACGCTCTAACAATTATCATACAGTGTACGTAGCCATGTGGCACGTCGATTCTCTTTTCTACAAACGCTAACAAAAAAATGTATGAGAATGACATTTGCTATCGACAGGTCAGGTAACGGATCTGCCTTATCGATACATTTTGTTAGTTTTCGAAGCGTTAAGCGTTTGTAGGAAGAGAATCGACGTGCCGCATGGGTACAGGCCGTGAGTGATCCATTGTAGGTGTAAACTCGCTCCGCCAAGATGAACTACAATACAACAACATACCTAACTATCTCACCAGTGGCGTAGCTAGGTCACCAAGGGCCCTGGTGTAAATGAAAAAAATGGGCCTCCACTACTTTCTAAACTGGTTAGGTTTTGTCAATAAAAATATTCATCAGAGTGCCTAGTGGGGGTTTTCAATGTTTTCTGTGACGACGCGTAAACGTAAACGTGAATTTATTTGGAACTGAAACAGTTGTGCAGTAGTGACACTAGATGGCACTGTTTCAATTGCAACTGCGCGTTTACGTTACGCGACCGTCACAGTATGAAAACTGCCACTAGGGTAGCTACGCCATTGTATGCCATTGGTATGTATAGTCCATTGAAATGTGTCATTTTTTAGGCCTTACCTTGCGTTTTTTAGAGGAATTTCTGAACATTTTTGCTTATAACTTTTGTATTTATTGTTCTACGACAAAAAATTACATAACCAAAGTTGTAGAGAATTTAATTTGCTAAAAAAAATATTAACAATTTTTTTTTATCAGTTGAATAGTTTACGAGATATATCGTAAAAACCATTTCAACCCTTATTTTCAAGATGGCGACCGCGGGACAAGGGTGGCGACCCCACAAACTTGGTTTTAGCTTTACACTGACCCCCCCTACACAGCAAAAAATATAAAATTGCGTCATTTAGAAAACGCAACCCTGTAATGTAACTTTTCAATGGACTAGTAACTGTCTCATTAGTATTGTCTCTTACCTGGAACACGGAGATGGGAAGGTAGTCGGAGAACACGACCCACGTGACGGCCTCAGCGCAGGGCGGCGTGGTGAGCGAGCCCTTGTACGTGTAGAAGCGCTCAGCGTCCAGCCCCGCCAGGATGGACGACAGGGAGAAAGTGTGTGGGAGCTGCGTGCTGCTGTTGAAGTTCTCGATCGCGGACAGGTTCTTCACGATGGGTGTGAGCAGTTTGGCGTCGAATTCCACTACCTGAAAAAGTTTTTATAATACTTTATAGTGGTTATCAACCCATATTCGGCTCACTGCTGAGCTCGTGTCTCCTCTTAGAATAAGAGGGGTTAGGCTAATAGTCCACCACGCTGGCAGACTTCACACACGCAGAGAATTAAGAAAACTCTGGTATGCAGGTTTCCTCACGATATTTTTCCTTTACCGTTTGAGACACGTGATATATGTATAATTTCATTTAATGCAGACAACTGAAAAGTTGAAGGTGCATGTCCCGGACCAGATTCGAACCCACACCCTCCGGAATCGGAGAAAGAGGTCATATTCACTGGGCTATCACGGCGATGGTTTATAGTGCTGACTGATTATATTGTTAGTCATCGTTATCAGCCTACTATAACGGTCTAATACCTACAGAGACAAGCCTCCCACTTTAAAGGAGAGGGAATATAGACCTTAGACTCGCCATTCTGCTCCAATTAGCGGGCGGTGATAATATTAAATTTATTAACAACCACTATCAGATGTTAAACTTGATCAGATTTTTAATTGAAAATTTCTTATAAGAAAGTAAATCTCAGTATCTCAATAATGTCCGACTAGATTGCGAACCCAGAACCCAGGCTAAGTACTGGACCAACCAAGAAGTCTTAATTGTTAGTCAAAAAAAAGAAAAAAGTTCAAAAACGGTCTCTTAGCATTAAATTCGTATTCGAGAGTTCATAAGGCTCGAGGCTTGTTGATGGCATTTCTAGCATAGATAGGTAGGTATTTCCTTTAATTAGATGGATTTTCAAACGTTTATTTTAAATTTCTCAAATTGGAAAGTAACCTACGTAAAACGATTTATTTGATTTTACATTGAAGGTCAGACGGGAACCTTGAAATCTGCTACCTCTTATAACCACCACGGTCCAAAGTCTAGCCTATCGCGTGCTTATGATGAACTTTCAGCTTTTATAAAATGACGCAGGTCTGGCTATTCCAGGCTCTTGTCATCATTGTCTCTTAGCTCAATCGAACTCAAATATAGGAGCAAGCAGTTGAAAAAGAAGTTGTTTTTGCATTATAAATGTCGAATAATAACAATATTTAATAACCTGGTAGAAGAAGGCAAGGACACAAAGCCCGTCCGGATGCTGCAAGGCTTCAGCCAGGCTCCGGTACTTCTTGTTCCTGTGTATAATGTGCATCTCCAGAGGCAGTCTCATGTCATTGAGTGTGTGCTCCGAGCCGCGGTTGTTCTTGTCTCCCCAGTGAAAGTGGAGCCCTTCTATCTCATACTCGTTGTCTAACGGACCGCCGAAGATGTAGGGCAGTCGGAAACCTTTTTTCTCTTCTTCCGATGAGTATTTTGGTATTGTTAGTGCCACTGCAAAGATGTTTCGTATTACATTGTAGAGTACTTATATAGAAATTCAGAAACTGTCACCCGATAATTAATTAAATCAATAAGTTTTTCCAGGTGGATTTCTGGGACAAAGATAGCTCTACCTTTTTTTTTTTCTATTGTAAAGTACCAATTAGTACTTCATAAAATTACGATCTAGCCTACTTATGTGACTAATTAGTAATTTACTTTAACCTAAACTTATAATATATCATTATGATACTAAGATAATGTCCAATAACTTAATCTTAGTAGCCCCTTCTAATCCTCAATTTAACCTAGGTATCGTTTGTTTATCTAGAGGTAGACAGTGGCGTCATTTGAAAAAAGGTTTATAAATAAGGTAAGTACTATACGAAGGTACAAATTGCACGAATAGGTAAGATTTTGTAAAAAAATAGTTTGTATTGATGAAGGAGTTTAAATAGAAAACAAAAAGTGCACGCTACTAACTTTAGATTATTATTAGATGTAGGTTGATAGCTTTTGATCACTTCAAAGTCCTATATAAAAAAAAATATCTTGTGTGTAGTGTAGACATGTGATACCTGAGTGTCCGTTGTTGGTGGTCGTGAGTGGTCCCGGCAAAGGGTTCTGGTAACCAATCAGCTCCATGGCCGGTATAGAGATGGGGATGGCTTGTCTGGCGGTGATGGCGATGGGGGACTGCTGCCGCCCCCCGCAAGCTGGGTGAAGCACCGCCCATCGGCGCTGGTCAGAAGCTCGGTAGCCCCATCCGAACGCCGTCGATACTGAAAAAAAAAACAATGAAGTAAGTAGGTTATAATTCTTATGATGTTGCGGCGATATTGTCTTGTCTATGTATTCTTGAGATGGCAATGTGTGATTTTTCATAATATTTCGTGGTTTTATTTCGTATTCGGTATGACACGATGGATGGAATAGTATTCGCGTATTCTTATTCACTATTCTATTCGATAAGTCTTGTTACAATGCTTGTATTCTTGCCGCTGAACAGCATTTTTTTCTGACACAATCAGAAAAAAATGCCGTAGGCTCCTTAACCTCAGCGGCGTCGCCGGGGGTTTGGTCGAGCGCAGAAGCATCGCCTGATGTAGCCTGAAGACGGAAACGGAAGATGTCGGCGGAACGACTCTCTAAGGGCGTCTCCTCTGAGACTCGGACCTCGGCTTAAAGAGCCATTCTAGAATGGTGTTTTGGTCTGACTGTATCAGTCCGGTCGCGCCCGAGATCGTGGGTTTAAGCATCACGCCAGGGTGACGTCAGATATCGGGAACCTCGTCTTCGTTGTAGTCTGCTGTGTTTCGATCTAAAGCGTACGGTTGTCGGTGATATTGCCTCGGATTGATAGGCGTTTCCGTCCTATAAAATGTTGATGAAATTTATAATATAGCATAAGCCAGCAAATCGGTTTAGTACCCAGTTTATGCGCTACGGTGGAAACTACAAACATACCTATTACCTACCTGCATAGACTGCCAGTCATTACTCACCCTTCCGTTTGGCTTTGCCGTAGTCAGGTGAAAGCCTTCAGTTAGTATTTGGTAAATATTTTATCGTTATCGATTGAGTTTATAGGATTAATTATTATTATAAAAAACAATTTGAAGTCCTCAACTCGTGTCCTTTACAATGTTACATAATATAATAATAATAGAGCCTTTATTGAATTCCATGACATTTCCATTTACATGACTTTGTGTTACCTATCATTGTGAGTTGTACAATTCAATGTATTGAATTAAATATTTGTAAATGTATAATAGTAGTATATACACATTTTTGTACTTAAGTAAATACATTTTGTCAGTGTAGTTAGCGTACCTACCTACTATTATTTTATATCTCAAGATATGGGGATTCTATGGGTAAGTTGGTATAGGCCTCCTTCTCCTCCGCCTTATCATACATCCATCCAATCACCCCCATACCATCCCAGCCATTTGTACAATGTATTCAGACCAGCATTTCTGAGGTCAACCAACTCTTCTTTTTCATTGAAAACTTAGCCTTTTAGTACCTACTTAAAAGTCGTCTTTTATGTTAGAAATATGTCTGGCACATTGTCATATATTATAATTTAAAATATTATAATAAAAAATATTTAGTGTGTTAAGAGTCGAAAATAAAAAAATGTTTTGCTAACTTAGTTATTAGGTAGGTGATTGGACGTAACCAGTAATCTCGAAATATTTGGGCACACAATTTGGGCCCGTACACGAAATAACAAAACAAATCTGAGTAAATGATAAAAAATAATTAAAAAATATTAATAAACAAGCGTCGCTAAATTGTCTAAGAGAAAACAGTTTCAGTGTAGATGCACCATTATTCTCTTGTACCTAGCTCTTTAAAAATGTCATCTTCTAACCGTGTTATAATTTGTAACACAATTTGATTATGTTCGTGACAATTTATAATATGTATTATTAAAATAAGTCATCTGCCTATTCACATCGTGAGACAATGGTGAATGTTATCAAAACAAGCGATCGATCATTGACAAACAATCTGTTCAGAGACACTGTTGCTACTACATCTTACTAATTTATTAATCATGATATTGATGTGTTCGATGTTACGAGTAAAGCTGAAGCGAATAGCCACATCAATGCGACGAACCTTTCTCTATTGCCTTCACATATTTCCATAAGAAGTCACGATAGTGACCGAACTCTTACATCTAGCGAATTTAAAAGGAATCTTGTTTACATGCACACAAAGTAGAGCATGTACTATTGTATGTACGAGTATCAGTACCTACTATGTACACAGGTACCTAACTAATATCTGAACTTAAAAATATCTTAGTGTAAATTCGTATATGTTATTTTAAAACATCACTTCGTTCAGTTTTGCCCTAACAGAATATCATTCTGGTTATGAGATTAGGTACCATGGAAGTGAGGTCATATAAATGTATCCGTTTATTTTTGTATGAAATTGTGTTTTCACAGGATTATAAATATTTGCCTATTTTTTTCTGAATAAAACTAAGGACATATTTTACAATAGATGTTTAATATTTTGCTTTCCATTTTCCTTAACATAGTTAAGAACCTACCTAATTAATTATTGCAATTAGTATTTTCAAAATTGCCAACTTATTGTTCTGTGCCTACTTATAGGCTATTTATTCATTTCCTTAATAATGTTATTATTTACTTTTACCTCAATTGTTTTGCAACAATTAATAAGGTATGAAATATAACAATCTATTTATTTACGTGGATAGTTTTTCAATTCTGAAATCTTATGGCTATATTATATTATGTATAATTGGTATAAAAAAGCGAAAGCGACACCTGTTTAATACGTAAATAATGTAAAAAAAAGAAACTGAATGAAGTATCAACGCGTAAATGAAACTATCGCTTTTGGAGTTAGCACCTTGAGTAATTTTATACAATTAATAATTTTTGAAAATTGTATACCCAAAGTAATAAAATGTAAAATGAAATTTGTTTTAAATAAGTTGATGACCACTTTCGCTTTGCAGTTATTTGTGCAAAAGAAAATAAAGGAAGTAATACTTTATTTGTTTGTGTTTAACACAAATATATATTATATATATAATAAATTTATTTATTCTATAAATATTTCAAATAATTTTAATAATAAAATAAATTAATTAATTAAAATAAATTAAATTAATAATAGGTGTTTTATGATTCAACAAGGCTAATTGTTAATACCAGGTAGATAATTTGAAATACTGGAATTACGTACGGAACGAAGTCAAGTTCACAACCAGTTTAAAAATGTAAGTGCTCAATAAAATGGCAGATTGATTTATATCTTCGCGACGTCGTAAAAAAAGTGCCATAACTCGTTACATGCATAATTTGGTTTAAGCTTTGCATAATGAAGCATAATAGGATTGTCTTATACAATACCCTTGGCCCGTGGCCGGAATCGTTAATAAGTGGCGCATAGATTTTTATTTTTTGACACACGTTTTTAGCCGAGTCAATTGACAATACGTACGCATGACACGTACTTTTGAATATTTTTATACCTAACAAGGCATTGAATTGTGGGCAATCTGTCAATTGGACATCCATAAAATGAGATTTGATAGGAATACGAATCTTGAATTAATGTAATTATAATAAAATATATTAGTCTTACTAGATTTATTAACCGATTTAAAACAAAACCGTTTCAATTGATAGTTTATAAAAAGTGATACTTTATTCGGCTCAATTAAATTAGTATTAGGTACATCAAAACTGTTAGAAAAAAGGATAATTGGAATAAAATCAATTGGTTATTTTGTTTTGTATGTAAATTGCCATATCACATGGATTACAATAGAAAGCGTTCGTGATAAGTACATGATAATAAATCAAGGAAATTCTGATTGGACTACAAAAAAGTAAAGAAGGCTTCTTGTTACTTGACAATATAACAGCTTAAACGCCGTATTAGCGTACCTACGCTTGCAATTGCAGTTGAATTTAAGATTTTATGAAATCCATAATGACAATTATTTACAACGGAAACCCCATGAATTGCCAGTTAATTAAGGAGCGTAAAATGACAGTACCATCCACAAGAATGTAATTAGGTACTTGTTGTTATAAACGATGAGATGTTATTATAAGTAGAATGTGCACTGTACTGTATTCTTTAAAGTATTGAAAAATAAAAAGCCTTATCCTTTGCAAAGTTTTACTTTAGAAGTTAAAGTCAAAATTCATTTGTCAATCAGTAAACGTAGATTATTACATAATAGTGATAAAAATTAGTCGAAAACTTAAAAAGCTACCGAATTCGAGGATTTAGATTAGAGAAACAGAAAATAGGCGATTAAAACATTGCGTTTTGTACGTACTACTACTACCTAGTACTACCTATGTACTTTGTAGATAACAAATTTATAATACCAAACCTAGTGGTTTTCGAAAGATACGTACCTAATTCATTATTTTTAACTTAAGAGCTTTATGAAATTTTCCTAGTTAGCTATAACGCATTATAGACAAATTATCAGAGTTGATTTAAGTTATTGATCCTTGTTACAATATTTATTTTAAAAAGGAGTCTTATAGTTTAAGCAGCTACGTAGGTATTATTAGGATACCTAAGTGCATTTAAATGAAA
Source organism: Bicyclus anynana (assembly GCF_947172395.1). Lineage (NCBI taxonomy): Eukaryota > Metazoa > Arthropoda > Insecta > Lepidoptera > Nymphalidae > Bicyclus > Bicyclus anynana. Next base: position 15,537,480 of record NC_069094.1, on the reverse strand, counting down.
ATGACAAACAATTTCGACCTCCTTCGGATTATGTAACCTAGATTTGAGGTCGGAGCTGTGATTTGCTAATTTTCACGCTTACTATAATTCATTATCTTTAGCAAATATTAACCGCTTAGTACCTAGGTCATGCATTATCTAGGTACGTATTGGCAATATTAGATTTTTTTTAAGAAATGCCCTACTCACGCTTGTAGTTATGAATATTTAGGTAGTCATTATTTCAATCAAAAGCCCACTACTGCCTAGCTGAAATGTCTCCTGTGACTAGAGAGATGAGTAGTTTCAAGGTAGCGTAAGGTTGTAGTAAGGTATGGCGGTCAAAGTCACTTTGAAACTTTATTTGCCTAAAGCTATGGTCCATAGCCTTAAGCATATCTTGATATTCTGAGTTGTTCTCAGGTCAAAACATAACGACTAGGTGTTACAGATATAGGGGCGTATGATAGCTTTGATTTCATTCATATTTTATTTTTTTAATTTTCAGAAATTATTCTACTGAAAATTTAATTTTATACTGACTTACCAACGAAATTACTTGTAATGTTGTTGTAACTAAATTTTGTCACGGCTTTCAGCCTTATCGGAAGCTAGCAAACTACTCCAGATATTATGTTTAGTACGAGTATAGGTGGACCATATTTTTCTTCATTACCGTAGTCTTACTCGTATCATCAAGAATTTTTTTATTGTAAGATGTTTTATAGGATTGTGAGAGTTTAGAAGTAAAACATGACGGCTAAGTATATTTGTGTTCTCAGTACCAACGCTCGCCTCAAGTTTAAATTATGTTACAGAAATGAACAAGAAAAAAAATATTTGTGCAATTTGGAACGACATAACTACTTAGGATAATCATGATCTAGAGAACAGTTCAATGAAGTAGCCCTCGGAAATGTATACCTACCACTATGTATATTAAAATCTAAATTTAATAATGTGCATTTATGGATTAATATCTGCATAACATCCGTTCTAGTGTGGCTCTCGATAAAAATGCATTCACGAAAAACAAATTATGAAGAGGTAAAGTAGGTAGTTAGATTTTAGAGGTAATCTCTACATTTACCAAAATTATTTTAAAAATCCTTATACTAATAGAAAGCTACATCTTCACCGAGTAACATAGGTTATATTTTATCCCAGTATTCTTATGGGAACGGGAACTACGCTCGCGGAACCACTGGGGCGTCTGCTAGTAAGTACATAATGTAAAATTGTACAGTCCAATAATATATAATACGTAACACCCATCGCAGTATTCATTATGCATTTTAAGAAATTAAATGTCACGTGTCTCAAACAGTGAAGGAAAAGCATCGTGAGGCAACCTGCATACCAGAGGATTTTCTTAATTCTCTGCGTGTGATTTTCTTAATTCTCTCCCCTCTCAATCTGAGACGAGACTCGAGCTCAGCAGCCCGAATATGGTTTGATAACAAAATGTAATAAAATTGAAATGTTTTGCAAACGCGCTAACAAACCTGAAACGTGTAATTACTAGTCAGATTTAAATAAGCTATTTAGCATTTCACAGTTGAAAAATTAAAGCACGTTTTGCTACTTAAAAATATTCATTTTATTAATATAACTACTAAACATTATTATAATATTTATCGTACAAATACATACGTTTAATAATATAAATAGCATTTTTTTTTGTCATTTATATTTGGGCCCTAAATTGTGGTGTGCAAAAGGGTGATCGTAATCTAAATACCAATTTTTGTTTTATACATTTGGGCCCTAAATTGTGGTGTGCCCAAGGGTGATCGTAATATAAATACCAATTTTTGTTTTATACATTTGGGCCCTAAATTGTGGTGTGCCCAAGGGTGATCGTAATATACATGCCAATTTTTGTTTTATACATTTGGGCCCTAAATTGTGGTGTGCCCACGGGTGATCGGCGTACGAGACGTCCCTGTCTAGTGTCTACACATTATTGTTTTGTCGGATGTTTTGCGACGCGATGTGTATCGAAAGGAAGAGGCCACGTGCTTTACATGTCTCCATACATCGTACGTGATTTTACTCGCCTCCAAAACTGTTCGCACGCCAAGGCATAATACACATAGCATTATAACAAGTTGATATTCAACCTTCGATCTTATCTCTTATGAATTATCAATTAAATGCACGGATCTAGATTCTTTTGTTTCTCGTTACTTGGAAAAAAATAGTCTAATAATGTTTCATCGTAATAATATTTTAACAGGGCCAGGCCACCATATAAGCTCAAAAACTCAAACTCAAAATTCATTTATTTCAAATAGACTTAGTTTACAAGCTCTTTCGAAACGTCAGGTAATAATATTAAACTTAAGATAATGATTCTGACGGCCGCGTGGCGCAGTGGGTAGTGACCCTGCTTTCTGCATCCACGGCCGTGGGTTCGATTCCCACAACTGGAAAATATTTGTGTGATGAGCATGGGTGTTTTCCAGTGCCTGTGTGTATTTATACATTATATAAGTATTTATATGTAGTATATAATTGTATATTAATATTATAATATCAACTATCTTAGCACCCATAACACAAGCTACTCTGTATGCTTACTTTGGGGCTAGATAGTGATGTGTATTGTTTAAGTATATTTATTTATTTAATGATGATAATAATTATTCGGAAACTTAAAATTAAAGTTACGAGGGTTCCAAATGCGCCTTGGTCCGAGAAGAGTCCACAATAATCTCAGCCAGGTTTATCTTTTTTTAGGTTATTAAAAGTGTATAAATATGAAGCTTAAACGCACCGTGCTTGTTCGATGCGGTCTGGCGGGTGAAGGGTGATGTTTAATTATTAAATGACCACTATCAATCGCTAATGATAATGACTGGGAAGGCTTAACATGCTGCCAACAACTTAACCTCGGGCTGAGAATTATAACTGAAAAAACATCTTATAAGAAAGAAAAGCTTAGTATCTCATAGCCCGACACGGTAGTCGAGCTCAAGGCATAGTTTTTGAAGTCACACAAGCTACTGAACCAACGAGGTAGCTCATATTATATAAGGTCGGAGTATGCCCGACTAGTTTCGAACTCGTACGGGGCCCTTAGTCATGACGTGGTTCTTGCAACGCGGCGCGATCCACACTGATGTAACCGAGGTAGCTTATCTTATTTTTACATCTTAGACTAGCTGATTCAGCTACCGACAATGAGGTCCAGGGTTCTCCCGGGTCAGGCCAAAAAAATACGTTAATGGGATTTTTCATACAAAAAGCAGCCTAGAATTGAGGAGAGGAGAAAAGAGGAGAGCACGTAAAACCGTCGGTCCTGCGCCTGATCTTTCACCAGTCGTGTCGGTCTGTCGTACCATCGGACGAAGAGAGTGCATCTGTGCTTGCGAATACACTTGTGCACTTTATAATCTCCTGTGTTATGTGTACATGGTTTATTTCACCATGAGATTGCCCGCCATGGCCGAAAAAAACAATTCGGTCGGGAACATAATATGTTCTATATATGGTTTATGTAGTAAATGTAAATACCTGTTGGAAACATGTAGACAATAGAGAGTTTCAAGTATTTCAAAATCTTAATTTTGTAAATTGATTTAGATGCCTATAAAAATTGACACACCTCATCGATTATAATTCGAATTACTCGTAAAACAAAAGACACCCCTAATCCCGATCTTTCTGTTTGATTTAGTTCAAGTTGGTATTCACTAAGTATAATATCCGAAACTAATAACATGTTTTCAGGTATTCTAAATAATAAAATATAATATTTAGAATTATTACTTTTTAATTTGTTTTTCCACGTCTTTTTATTTATTTAGCAACTTTAAACAAGTTTATATTAAAATAGGAATATTATTATAAGAATTCTCGACGATAATTTTAACGTTCAACTAAACAATTTTTATATTTCATAGTATTACTATAGGATTAAATAAATTTCATAGTATCGAATCGAACATTCATGAAAGTTGATATTCAACCTACCTGCAAGTATTAATTATTATTTAAAGCGAATTCGTTGCGGTCCATAATTACATTTGTTGTAGCTAGTAGATTAAGGAATCGGTCAATCGATTCAAATAAAATCAACGGAATCAAATTAATTGTTTAGGTCTTTAGAAATTCATTAAATTATGATTTTCTTATTACTCTAAGTTTAATTTAATAAATTATTTAAGAATTAACCTAATTATAAAATGAAAATATTTTAATTAGGTATCAATAAATCAATTAAATCTTTTTTGTTATTAAATGATTACTTTACCAATTATAATTTATTAATTAATTAGTATCGTTTTATTATTTTTTTTTTATTTGGGGGATTAGAAACTTACCGTTTACCGCCAAAATGACGATGACAGCCGATATAACGGAATTCATACTTTTTTTCACTTTGTTTTTTTTTAATGAAAACTTTTAAATAGGGGCTGTTTATAGTATCAACACTGGATGCTTCCTTCCTCGCAGGCCGCAGTTTATATACTACACATCAGCATCTTGTGCGCTGCGATTTCAATAGTCTAACGCATTGGTGACGTGAGAACTAACCCTTTAATGTCGATATTACGACTTCTTGGACCATACCTTCTTAGTTTTTAACCGACTTCAAAAAGGAGGAGGTTCTCAATTCGGTCGGTATATTTTTTTTTATGTATGTACACCGATTACTCAAAGACGCCTGAACCGATTTCAAAAATCCTTTTTTCTGCAAAATCTTAAGCTATAAGATATTCTCACATGGCTTGAATTAATACATCACCGGCTTAGCACCGCCTTCATACTGATCAGCAGGTAGAACATATTATGATGTTATTTTTCGCTTTTTAGTTTAGTGGGTACGTTTTTAGGTTTTGAAGTCGGTTGTATTTTTTTTATTAAATTTTTTTTATTTTATTTAATAAACCAACTAGAGCCGTGATAGCCCAGTGGATATTACCTCTGCCTTCGATTTCGAAGGGTGTGGGTTCGAATCTGGGCCTGGGCATACACCTTTAACTTTTTCAGTTTTGTACATTTTAAGAAATTAAATAATATGTGTCTCAAACGCTGAAGGAAAAACATCGCGAGGAAACCTGTATACCTGAGAATTAAGGAAATTCAGGAATTAAAGAGGATTGGCAGACTCCAGTGAGACTGCCGATCCGCACAGGACTGTACCACTCTCATTCCGAGAGGAGATCCGTGCTCAAAGTGAGCCATAGCGGGTTGTATGATGATGATATAATATAGGTATCCGTCTTCTGAAAAAGTTTTAATAGATACCTACAGGTCTAAAGTACCACATAACTATTGACCACGCATCATAGGGTCGGTCGCATAAAGTAGGGTTAAGTCAGCCCAGTAGGCCAAACGAACAAAAGATGTTAATATAACAGCCCTCTGGCTGCTCATCTCTATGAATGGATGATATAAACTATTATTTAGAACATTGACTAAACAGATCATTGATTAGAATTTTAGTATCATAATAAATACTAGTTATCTATAACTAGCGCAAGCCCGCGACATTGTTCACGTGAAATTCTTTTTTCTAATATATATACCTGTTATCAACGATTTTATATTATTACATATGTTACGTGCGTACAAAATCACCACAAAAATCCGAATTTAGCTACTCCACTCACACATGAAGAATTTTGTTTTATGTACTTCATCATCATCATCAACATTATCAACCCATATTCGGCTCACTGCTGAGCACGAGTCTCCTCCAGAATGAGAGAGGTTAAGTCAATAGTCCACCACGCTGGCCCAATGCGGATTTGCCAGACTTACACACACCTAGAGAATTAAGAAAATTCTTAGGTATGCAGGTTTCCTCACGATGTTTTCCTTCACCATTTGAAACTGAAAATTGGGCAGTCCCAGTAACCCTAGTGAATATAACCTCTGCCTTCGAAATGTCAATGAGTCTCTCATATCTCACAAATCAGATCAGCAGTTCCTAAGTTTTGCGTAAACTAAAATTCGAAAGGCTATATATTGGATGCAGTAACATGTTACCTACATATTTTGATTATTTCAAAAAAAAAATTATAAAAACAAAAAATTAAGAAAAATGGATAAAAATGAGGAAGATAAGGAAGGAAAGAACCCTTGACGTCATTTTTTGTAAGCTAGATATGACGGTTCTTGTAGAACCTGCAATCGTGTGTAAGCACGGAATAATGAATACTCAGTAATTAGCTTCCCACTTTACCACTGATTCTTTACCACTTCTATATTACCCGCTAACTTTGCAACACGCAGTCCATCCATAAACATTTTTGGCTGGTGGGAAGCTTCAGTCGTGGCTAGTTACCACCCTACACAGACGTACTGCCAAGAGATTTAGCGTTTCGGTACGATGTCGTTTAGAAACCGAAAGGGGTGTGAATTTTCATCCTCATTCTAACAAGTTAGCCCGCTTCCATCTTAGATTCCATCATCATTTACCATCAGGTAAGATTTTAGTCAAGGGCTAACCTGTAAATAATTAAAAACCGGTGGTAGAATCTCTACAAATAGTTAAACTTGACGTTTCAACTACCTACTTGCCACAGCTTAGTCACAAAAAGCTCTACTTCTTATCATTCTGTGACTGCCTGGTTTGTCCAGTGGTCAGCCTATGTGGCATCGGATTGCGAGGTCCTAAGTTAGAACCCTGGATCAGGCTATGATGAACTGAGCTTTTCTTTCTTCCAATCGAGCCTTTTTCTAAAGAAAATCAGGATAAATACTTAGCCTGGAGTTGTAAAGTAATGTGCCAGCATGTGAAGCCCTCGTTCTCGGTCATTCAGCGGTGTAACTACAATAGATAGGTTAGCAGACACAGAATAAAGAATGTCTAGAATGAGTCTTTACAAGCATAAACAAACTTTTTTCATAATGTAACACCAACAACAATTACATAAATTATTATAATAAATAATCAATTACCAATAAAAAATACTAAATTTTAATTCTTTAGTTTATGTCAAGAGTTTTTAAAATATTTAAAAACATAAGACGCCGTTTTTCTTGAATAATATTGAAAATTACTGATGCGCCGCTTCGTGTCGTACAGACTCGAGAATGAATGTATTTGTTATTGGATTTTGTATTTGGAACGGCTACGACACCGTCGTATTCCGTGCTCTCTGTCTGCCTATTATTCTTTAATCTGTGGTAACAGAGCTGTCGAAATGCCACGGGACTACGGTCCGAATTCTCTGCGTATGTGAAGTCTGCCAATCCGCATTGGGCCAGCGAGGTGGTCCATTGGCCTAATCCCTCTCATTCTGAGAGGAGACTCGAGCTCAGAAGTGAGCCGAATATAGGTTGATAATGATTATTAGATCATAATAATAAGTGGCTTTTTATGAATACGTTATCAGACTAGACCTTTAAACACGCCGAGCAACGCAACATGTAGAAAAACAAAGTTCACTACCCCTAAGGAATTCATTAGTTCGTCACTCAGTTTTTGTACGAAGCGATATCTATCTTTACTAGCAACGAGTAAGAACTTCTATAAAAGTGCTACAAGGAATTCGTTCGATTTAGATTATAATCAATAGTGGAGTCGAAATATTTTTTGTTAAACTGGCTTTACGGCTAGAAAAGACTAGATCCAATGGTAATATATTAAAAGTAAGAAATAACTAGATGAGTATTATAATTGAGTCAACCATTATTGTACTTCCTTTCCTATATTTTATAGTTCTCTCTGTCAATGGTATTATAGCGAAAAGCTTTGACCAAACCTTATCAATAGACGGATAAACAAAACTGTGATCCTTGAGCATGTTCCTCACTCTGGAGACAAGGAGAGGTATTTTGTAACGATGTGTAGGTATAACTCAACAAGTGCGAGTTTCACCTCTATCTTTCTCTCTTTAAAGTATCGTGTTAGACACGGAAAGATATAGATGAATGCGAAACTCGCACTTGCGAGTTAAGCAATACGTCGTCACAGAATAGCCCTCCTGACCTACACTGTTGCTTGGGCATTCAAAAAGAGCAAATGCTGAGTTTCTTGCTAGCTCTTCTCAGTAGGATCTGCTTACAGCCTTACAAACCGGTAATAGTGAAACAAACAAATTATATGTAGGCAGCTAAAAAAATATACCTAGGTAATTAGGTACGTATATCAAATCACCATCGTAGCGGTACCTACCTACTATCAAAAATGTGCTCGGAAACAAAGCCCAAGTATTTGAATGTTATCAGTTGAACCTTGAACTTTAATTTAGCACAGGTAATTAGTCTTGTTATTGCTATTTGCTTTCATCAACACGAAAAAAATGTACTAAAATCAGAACTGCACATGTGGGTTTTTATAACTTTCTTAATTTTCAGCAACCACTAATGATGATGATTTTCCACGCGGAAGAAGTCGTGGACGTTCTCTAGTATAGTATCTATACGAAATAGATTTATATACGTAGATTTGTGATTTATTAATTCAAACGTAGATTTAAACATCCATCAACCTTCCGCGCTGTTAATATTCTGCTAAGGAGAGACATAACTAACGTGTTACTAATTTGGTTACCGAATAATGTATTAAGTTAATAATTATCTCAATTTTAGCCGCGCAGCGCCTGTACATACATTTTCATACAATGCAATAACTCTATGGTTTAGCGGGAGGCGCAAGTTATGAAAGAAACGCGTAAACGGTTGGCAACTATTGAGTTTGGACTGTGGAGGATCTTTGTCGCTCTATCTGGAATACTTTAATGAATTTATCATAAGAAGGTACATATTATTATACAAATTATTTTGGTCGAAATTCCTCAGTGCCTGAAGACAAAAGTCTTCGAACAGTGCGTGTTGCCAGTGATGATCTATGATTCCGAGACTTGGTCGCTAACTATGGGCCTCATAAGAAGGCTTAGAGTCACCCAGCGGGCGATGGAACGAGCTATGTTTGGAGTATCTCTGCGTGATCAAATCAGAAATGAGGAGATCCGCAGAAGAACCAAAATCACCGACATAGCTCAACGTGTCGCGAAGCTAAAGTGGCAATGGGCGGGGCACATAGTTCGAAGAGCCGTTGGGGTCCCGAGGTGCTGGAATGGCGACCCCGAACCAGAAAGCGCAGTGTTGGTCGTCCAGGTGGACTGGCGACATCAAGCGAGTCGCAGGTATTCGTTGGATGCAGGTGGCTCAGTATCGTGATGTTTGGAAGTCCCTACAAACGGCCTATGTCCTGCAGTGGAAGTCCATCGGCTGATATGATGATGATGATGATTATTATTATTATACAATGTGTTCGGCATAGTTAGTGCATATTCGTATAGCCTATACCAATACGTACGTAGGTATATGTCTGGACTATGGTTGCGCTTTTAGAAGATATGTACCTAGACTACATCGTCACTTAACGTGGTGTCTGGTTACTCTCCAGAGTGTAATGTACTTATATTTTGTCATTGAATATAAACATCATGAACGATAGATACTAAGCAGAAGCGTCTTCTCTCTTTTAAATCTGAAACTTAAAAACACCACGCCGCTGCATTATCACGACCGGCACCGAGAGCTCAACTCGTAGGTAGGTACGAGTAACTAAGTACGTACTAAGTAGATACTCGTAAATGGTTTAGTTACCAACAGCCACACTGCCAGTAGGGAACTCTAGAGCTAGAAGATCAGAGGGGATTTCCTACAAGAAATCCCAATAGCTCATTTATTCACCTCAATCCTCATCATACCACAAGCCGCCCGTTGGACTGTTGTCGTTCCTACTCCCAATTCTTCACGACTAATTGGAGGAGTTGGATATTATTGCCAATACAACAAATATTTAGACATTTTACGTTCATATTAAACCTCCACGTGCTTTTAAAATTTAGGAAACTTTGTTGCACAACATTAATGAAATGCATAAAAATTAAAGATTTATTAAAGAAGCCGTGATACCCCGTGGATATGACCTCTGCCTTCGATTTGGAATGCGTATCACGTGTCTCAAACGGTGAAGGAAAAACATCGTAAAGAAACCTGCATACCTGAAATTTTTCTTAATTCTCTGCGTGTGTGAAGTCTGCCCATCCGCATTGGGCCAGCGTGGTCAACTATTGGCCTAACTCTTCTGATTCTGAGAAGAGACTCGTGATCAACAGTAAGCCAAAAATGGGTTGCTAATGATGATTATAGGAGCAGGATATTATAAAATTTCTTACATTTTGTTTTTGACCTTCAATTTCCGGTCATTGGGCGCCTTTGTCTCGTCATAATGGGCTATAATGAATACGACACATCTCGCAGTAAGATGATTTACATAACAACTAATCTGGGTCAAGTTTTCGTTTCTTTGTCTGGAGTGACATTCATAAACCGCAAAATAATTTAATTAGGTAAGCAAATAAATAATTCCTTATAGTAAGAATTTGAGGACTTTTTGTTACATTTGCTTAATAAAATACTGCCTGGAAGAAAGCAAAGTCGTTAACGTTTAAAAAAAATATTCTCAACAGTTCTTTGTAGTAGATCTTCTGAATAGAAACATTTGGTCTGGGTCTAGGTATTAGGTACCTATCAGCCTTTTCTTCGTCTGCGGATCTCTTCATTTCTGATTCAATCACAAAGTGAAACTCCAAGCTCGCGCACCAAGCAGCTGTGGACGTCCATCGGCTGAAAATGATGACTATGATGATACCTACCTACCAGCCACTAGGTAGGTACTATTATTCAAATCTCTATCGCCAAACAACATCGTTATTTTCGATTTGAAAGGTACTTTTTTTTTATTCCTTACAAGTTAGCCCTTGATTACAATCTCACTTGATGGTATTAAGTGATGATGCAATCTAAGATGGAAGCGGACTAACTTGTTAGGAGGTGGATGAAAATCCACGCCCCCTTTCGGTTTCTACACGACATCGAACCGGAACGCTAAATCGCTTGGCGGTACGTCTTTGTCGGTAGGGTGGTAACTAGCCACGGCCGAAGCCTGACCTGGACCAATTAAGAAAACCTCAATCGGCCCAGCCGGGGATCGAACCCAGGACCTCCGTCATTAATTCCTTCGCGCATGCCACTGCGCCACGGAGGCCGTCAAAAAAAAAGGGGGCCTTCCTTTATTACGTATTAAAAGCAAAAATTAGTAAAATGTAATTCACAATCCCACTTAATTCTTAGCATAAACGTGCGCCCATAAGTTGAAAAAATCCTACATAGGTTAAGTCACTGTAAAAGGTAAGCGAGCATGTCTTAAGCGAGCATTTTATTTCTTCTGTAAGAAATCTTTACCCTCCATTAATTGGGCCCCCCCAACTTATTTTCATAACTCATCTTTGTAATAAAAAATATTAATAAAACGTTTCGTTGGAGTCCTTCTACAATTTGCAAGCGCGAAAGCTTTTGCTTTAGGCAGCACCCCAATCAGAATTCAAGAGTCGCACCTCGTCTACGAATCATATAAATCACGCAGACAGGCGGAGCTTGCGTAGCGTTAATGATGAACCGGCCCAACTATTGAAATGATAATAAATAGACGCTAGTTTTTTTCTTTTTTTATATATATTTTTCTTTCTGCAATCACGGCTGATGGAAAGTGAAAATACAATCTATGGAGAGGCGCGCTTGTAAGTTAAAGGTAAAATAAAGCAAACCGAAAGGGGTGTGGATTTTCTTTCTACTCCTAACAAGTTGGCCCACTTTCATCTTAGATTGCATCATCACTTAGCATCTGGTGAGATTGTAGTCAAGAGCTAACTTGTAAAGAATAATAAATACACTTCTTTACGTTAGTTGAAAAGTTCGAGGTGCATGTCCCGGACCCGAAGCGAACCTACGCCCTCCGAATCGAAGGCTAACTTCATATCCAATGGGCTATCATCTTAGACCGTTATTAATGGTCTAAGGCTATCATGGCTCACTTGGCGTGACTTTAAAGGCAGTGGCATAAATAGCGCGGTGCCCAGGCACAGGGCGTAGACTCTTGGGGGCGCAAGAATAGATAGAATTAAGCATCAGAATGGGTAACGCATTTGCAGTAGTGAAACTGCGTTTGAGTTAGTTTAGTGAGTAAGACACAGTGGGTGGTAGGCAAAGGGTCTAGTTAAATAGGGCGCAGTTATAGAAGCTCGCACAGGGCGCGGAAAAGGCTATTTACGGCACTGTTTAAAGGACTTGCGAAATGTTACTGTGTTATAGGTATTGGTTTTCCACTTGTCATCAAATAGGCCACCTGCTTGGTCCGTCAATTCTATCTATAAAAAAAGCTATTTGAAATCAATTCAATGGTATTGAACCCGACGCGGTGGCGCCATGGCGTTCCGATGGTGGGCGGAGCAAGGATGGCATTGTTATCTAATTTGAGAGGTGTCGTAGTTTTTGTCATACAAATGATGTAGTTGGCAGGCCAATAACGTAGTGCTTCATTAATGTGATGCATATATGCCCATGCTGTCTGAAACAATAGCTTGTTTACGGGCTATTCGGCTTAAAGCCAAAGCTTTAAAAATTTGAATAAGTAGCAAAGTTTACAAAGTGAAATCGGCATCATCCTATTGTTATCGACCCACTGCAGACCCAGATCTATCTATAAAAGATTTGAAGCTTATATCCACCATACTGCTCCAACGCGATTTGGCGGGCTTAAGGTTTTACTCAAAATATGTAGGACGTCTTAAGTAGGTACGTGCTCTTATATCATCAATTCTCGGCTCTGGGCTACTTGGAAAAAGAAAAGCTCAATATTTCATAGAAACTAATATTATAGAGAGGTAAGATCGTATTTTGTTTGTTTCTTGTGATTCAACTAGCTGACGCCGCGCGGTTTCACCCGCGTGGTTCGAGTTTCCGTAGGAATACGGGGATTATATGTAGCCTATAGCGTTCCTCGATAAATGGGCTATCAAACACTAAAAGAATTTTCAATTCTGACCAGTAGTTCCTAAGATTAGCGCGTTCAAACAAACAAACAAACTCTTCATCTTTTTAGTAAAGATTCAACAACTACCCGACCGATTTAAAAAAATATTTCACCTTTAGGAAGATACATCTTCACGGAGTAACAGTATCTTCCATATTCCAACAACGAGGAATATAAACTTCGTGGGTGAAACCACAAGGCGCCTGCTATACCTAGCTAAATAAATATTTTGTAAAACTTTTCATACACAGGTATCTGAAATATCTACCTAATCTCAATCAAGACTCGAACCCAGAACGTCGTGATCTAATGTCACATAGATTAACCACCAGGCCTACGAGACAGGTTTTTTAATATGTATTTAGAATTTAGATAGATAAAATATATTGAAGTCTATATTAAGATATGATATAATACTTGCTAATTCAATAAAATAGCCGTTACGAAATAAGTATGTTATAATGCGAAAAACACATTTCATCTATGCCCTCATACATAAATGATTGACATGTTGTAACAGATACCTACTTCTATGTTTTTGCTAAACTATTATCAACAAAAAATACATTTGGTATATGTAATCCCATTTAACTTCCTGGAACCCAATATAGTAAGAATTTAGTGTACCGCCTCAAAGTGGCACCACATCTCTCCGACCATCCAACATTCCAACCGACCGGCGTCGGCGGCTAGCCTAGACCCAGCAAGTAGCTGTATCGAACCATATCCATACTAATATTATAAATAAGAAAGTATGTGTCAGTTTGTTTCTGACCAATGTGGATTAAAAGGTATGGCGAGCAGTACATGGCTCTTTTTTTCCCGAAAAGTTCCTAGTTCCCAATTAATAGTAAAAACAATTTCACGCAGAGTCGCGTGCATCTTCTAGTACTACAATATTTTTAGGGTTCCGTTCCGGGTAGAGGCGGCTATAGGCTTAAACTAGACCCTATAACAAAGACTCCGCTGTCCGTCCGCGTGTCTTTAAAAGTTAAAATTTTCACTGATAATAATGTGTTTCGGTTGCTGCTATAACACAACTTCCATATAACTGACAACAGGGTACGGAACCCTTCGTGCATGAATCCGACTCACACTTGGCCGAATTTATTTATGTACCTACTTACTACGAAATTTAATTTTTATTTAAATAAGTACCTACTTTGTGTTAAGCAAATGTAAAATTAAGAAGTGTTTTCAAAATCGACCCCATCCCCAATCCAAATCCAATCTGTAGTGTTTTTCAAGACTACAGATACAGGTAAACATTGAAACTCTATGAAGATCTCTCAATAAAGTTGTATTTTCTTCATAATACAGACATTTTTAGTTTCTATGTTTCGTTATATATACCTACCTGCTTTAAATAGAGACGGTAGAATATATAATATGTACCTACATACACACCATTTTCAGAAATTAAAAATCACGTGTCTCAAACGGTGAAGGAAAAACACGGTCAGGAAACCTGTTTAGAGAACTTTCTTAATTCTCTCTGCGTGTGTGAAGTCTGGTATTGGGCCAGCGTGGTGGATTATTGGTCTAACCACTCTCATTCTAAGAGCGAGCTCAGCAGTGAGCCGCTTGATAATGATGATTATGATGATACATACCAACAAGTTAACACAAATCTACTTAAAATATTAGGAAGGTGTGGTAGACACTTTGATATGTAGTTCAAGGATACTATACTATCGAGTACTGCAACATACTGAGTTCAAGTACCTCGTATAATACGTACCGCCTTAGTAATATTTGGTTAACTTCATCCCGATGAAATGTTTTCGAGATGTAGCTGTAAGTATACGTACCTACACTTTTTTATTATGTTCCGTTTAAAATAATCTTTGTGTAACCCGCTAGTGGGTACACCGTATACGCATTTCCCTTTCTCGTGAACGAGACAGGAGTAGGTACCTATAGTGGGTATTGCATAACAGATATAATTTAAACTAATATTTTATAGATGGTTAGCGGACGCCCGCGACTTCGTCCGCGTAAATCCCTACTTTTACCCCTACCCCTACCCTACCCTACCCCTATCCTACCCTACCCTATAACGCGACGGCGACGGAAGCATAAAAAATGGAGCAACTTCTTCCGTTTTCTCAACATTTCCCTTCACAGCTCTGCTCCTATTGATTATAGCGTGATGAAAAGTATACTATAACCTGCCCAGGAGTATGAAAAACATTTGTACCAAGTTTCGATAAAATCCGTCGAGTAGTTTTTGTTTCAATAACGAACATACCACGTGGCGAAAGCTTAAAAAATTGAGTAACTTCTCCCGTTTTACCAACATTTCCCTTCACTGCTCTACTCCTATTGATCGTAGCGTGATGAAAAGTGTACCTACTATAACCTGCCTAGAAGTTTGAAAAATAATTGTACTAAGTTTCGTTAAAATCTGTCGAGTTTCAATAACAATAAATTTGATTGTTTGTTTGCACTGAATAGGCACGGCTACAGGCTATATTTAAACGCCATTTTTCGCGGGAACGGGAACTACGCGAGTGTGGCTAGTAATTTAATATTTTTGTTTGCAATTAAACAGAATTAAAATGTCTTGTAACTTAAGTATGTAACATATCTACCTACCTACTTATAATAAATCTAAAGAGAAGTCAATTCTGTACATGAAATACCTATATTTCCAAAATAATAACTATCAGGGGGTGATTAGTGATCAATACTGATGCCAAAAATGTAATCAGTAATTTTTTTTGTCTGTCTGTCTGTATGTTCGTATGTATACTTTTCATCACGCTACGATCAATAGGAGCAGAGCAGTGAAGGGAAATGTTGGGAAAACGGGTGAGGTTACTCCATTTTTTAAGCTTCCGTCGCGTGGGGTAGGGTAGGGGTAGGGTTGAGTCTCTACTCATCCCGTGTATGGTAGGGTAGCTGTAGAGTGGGAGTAGGGTAGGGTAGCTGTAGGCTTTCACGCCGACGAAGTCGCGGACGGGCGAAGTTGACTCATATGAAATTTAATTTAGGTAAACAATATTAATTAGTGTTTTACTACACGAAATTAATATTGTTTAAAATGGTTTGTTGGAATAAAGGTCCTAAATACTTATAACTATATCTATACTAAATATTATAAAACTAAAGAGTTTGTTTGCTTGAACGTCCGATTTGAAAAAGTATTTCAGTGTTAGATAGCCCATTTATCGAGGAAGGCTATAGGCTATATACTCGTATTCCTACGGGAACGAGAACCAAGCGGATGAAACCACGCGGCGTTATCAAATAACAAAAGTTAAGGTTATTAAAAAAACTTTATTTAGATATTATGTACATAATCAATTTTTCCGAACGTCGAAAACGCTGTCCTCTATTTTATGACGTCACAATGTTAATTAAAGGAATAAATGTCAACTAATTAATAACAAATAATTTTCTCAAACACTCCGTTTGGTAAGGTAGCATGAACAAGACGTCATGAAAGTTAAAATATAGTCCAAAATAGCTAACAGCGTTTTGGCTCGTATTGTCAAAAAAATATTTCAAAATTACATATATTCTATGTATTCATGTCGAAAAAATAATATTTAAAAATTAATATTCAATGCATTCACTTCTCAAAAAAATTTAATATTTTTTTTTCATACTAGCAGAAAGCTAATGAACAATTTAAGACCCTTTAAAAAGAGTGTCAACTAGCCTATTTAACACGATCAGTTTTAAAAAATTATAGAATTAAATTATTTATCAGAAAAGGCAGGTAGAAATATCCAAGAAGAATTGTTATTTAACAATAATAAAATTAAGAGACTCCCTATAGACCAAGAAATTAAAAACACAAACAAATGCAAATACATAATTCATTTATAAGCCTATAATAATCTTCTTCTTTTAAATACAGGGTGCTCGGGATACCTTGCCCTTCACATCAAAGTGTAGACGAGTCCACATACAGGAGTTACGAGTCCATACAAACGTTTATGTGTTAGGTTTATGGGTTAGGGGTAGGGTAGTGTAGAGTAGGGATAGGGAAGACGTGCACACAAGTCAAAGCTTGACCAGGGCCACTAGTAATTCATCATATTAGAATATTATTATAAGAGTAAAAGAATTGGTCATCCACCTACACCATTAATAGTCTAAGAGCCCATAAACCCTAGACCTTTGTCATTTTATAAAAGCTGAAAGTTTGTCAGCTCATGCTCCTACCATAAGTGGTGGCTTTGGGTAGGTTTAATGTGTAATTTTTTTATGTTTTCCTCAGCATAATATGAGAAATTATATACCCAGTCGCCAGCCACTTAGCTTTGCAGCAACCCTTTGAAAAATTCTATATAATTTGAAACTTCAAGGGTCACTAGCAAAGAGATGGAATTATCATTTCTCATATTATGCAGATAAAAAAATTACACCTTATACTAAGACAGCTGATGGTCTGGATTCTTGAAACCAGCTATCTCCCAAGGCCACCACGGTTCAAATTCCACAGTTGGCTACGTTACTTACCTATGATAGGAGCATGAGCTGACAAACGAAGGTCTGGCTGTCGCTGACTAATCTAAAGCTAAAACATGACATGACGATTCAAAAGTGCTTGTAATGTAAATTAAGCCAAATTTCTAATAAAAAAATTAATTCAAAATTAAAGTTTTTTTTTTTGTAAGTTCAACAATCTCAAGTGTCTTTGTGGTGTGTTGTGTGTGTTATTGTTTGGTCTATACGTTTAATCTGAAAAAGTTGTTGTTCGTTAGCTGTTCATCAGCAGCTTTTTAACCTTGTCAGGCACAGGAACACCAGAGTGTGCTGCCTTGGGCCTGCGTTTCCAGGATGCTTTTTTGGTACTGCTATGCTTGCTAATACTGGACGGTTCTGCAACTTTCTCTTTATTTTTGTTTGGAGTTTTAGGTATAGTTTCTGCAATTCAAAATAAAATAATTGTTAATCATAACTGCCTTGGAAAATAGTTTAAATAATTGCTATGTTTTCATTTATTCATATAATATGTTACTCAGTTATAATGAAGATAGGCTTTCCTTCTATTATGGACGCAAATAATAAATCTAATAAAGTAGCTATAAACCATGTATTCATAGGCGTGAATAGGAGGCGGCGGGGGGCCTTGCCTACCCTAGAATGGACCTGTCCACCCTAGGATACTAGGCTACCGATAAGGAATACTATTACAAATATAAAAAGACTAAATGTCGGGGCCCAGGGGCGAGGCTGCCTCTAGGAAATAACCCTAGATACGCAAATGCATTTGTCACTTTTGTTGTACCTACCTTTAATAGATTTAACTACTTCGGTATTTACTGTCGATGTGACTGTCTTTTTAACACTTTTCAACGTTTTAGTTCCATTAGTATTACGTTGTACAGGTTGTACTCTCTCTTCTTTATCACGGGATTCACGGGGACGGGGAGCCATGACGATCACAAACGGCTAAAAAGATGTAAATTGTAAAAAGATGATGACGATTGACTACGATCGACAAACATGAAACAAATACAATTTTAAGTATTCAAATTATTTTTAAAACCGTTGAGGCCACAGATTAAGATTAAAGATTTATTCTTTTATCTATGGTATCTATGCATTTATTTATAGACTTAGGACAACGAGCATTAAATTAATTTTACGGCATAAAAACGGCCAAAAGCTTGTAGTTTAGTAAAAAATGGAGTAACGTTTAATTTATAGGTTCTTCTTCCTTATTTTATCAAATTGGTAAAAAAACAATTTCTAAAAAGAATCGATTCTTTTGACGGAACAGCAAAAAATCAATCATGTAATCGAATATTCTATGTATACTCTGTGGATGGTCTAAACGATGTGTTTGTTAGTCTGTGTAAAAATTATGCGTATGTTATTGAGAGTCAAATTTATAGTTGTGTATAGTGCATGTGTAGTGTATGGAAACCTTAGACCATTAATAAGAAAGGACTTGCCTCGCTAACCGTTACCCTTCTGGCAAAGATCAAAAATCTATGATCTAACGCGTTTATAAAAACTGTTGCTATAGAATCGATGTTTCATTGTTGTAATCGTTTTCGTCGTGTAAAGAGCTCCCTAAAAAGTTTGTGTAGTTAAATGGCATAAAAATCGGCCAAAAACTTGTAGTTTAGTAAAAGATGAAGTAACGTTTCATTTGAAAGTATTTAATATCAAATTTTTAATAAAAACAATTTATAAAAAGAATTATTTTGACGAAACAGCCAAATATCGATCAGTAATCGAATATTCTATGTATTTAATCTGTGGATAGTCTAAGCAATGTCACAGTAAATATGCAAGCAGTAGTTTGACTTCATACTAGAGGTCGAAACGCGAGCTATACCTCAATTTCAATTTCAACTTACTAGTTAAATAGATTTTATTAATTAGAAATAAGACTAACTCACTAACATACTAAACTTAAAACAGATACACTAACAATATACTAACATAGAAAAAAAAAATTAAAACTGTTACTCTTATTAATTGAAAAACTTGTTTAATGTAATAATGTAAGGAATAATAAAGGCTTTGAAATTGAGAAAAACATAAGGGATTAAAGGGCTAACATAATCTACGGAACCCTACACTGCGCGTGGCCCGACACGCACTTGACCGGTTTTTTAATATTTGGTCACGTAGTGTGGAGGTAATACCTAGATGGCATCACCAAAATAAACATATGAATACGACCTATCCTTCAAGGTCATTGAATAGTATCAGCCTTATTTAAATCTACCAATCAAAAAACAACACGCATTTTATTGATCACTTCCTATTTTACTACAATTTACAAAATATTTTATTTGTTTACATAAAAAAAGTATATTTACAATCACAAAACTAAATGGAAATACAAAGTTGGCAAATGTAATTAAAATGCCGGAGGCGGGCAGCGCTATCGCATGTTTACGTACCGCGCGGCTGTAGGTATTTATTTCAAAAATACGGCCGATTTACAATACTGCTTGTATATATTTTTACTGTGGCAATTTGTTTGTTAGTGTGTGTAAAAATTACGCGTGTGTGTATTGCGAGTCAAATTTATAGTTGTGTAGTGTATGGACACAAAATATACTTAATGGTGTTCAATGTTTTCGATATGTGAGTTTACCTCGTCCCCCTCAAAAAATTACAGACTTTTTTGTTGGGGAATTTTTGGGTGCGAACCACGTCCAGTTATTAATGGTCTAAGATTTAAAGTTTCCCATAAATTCTTTTATCAGAGAACACTTTATTAAAAGTCGCAGCTGGCAACATTGTTATCTATTTTTCGCGACGGCGACGTCCATCTTTATTGATGTGTTCAGTGTTGTTTTGTTAAATTAAGTATGCAAAAATAATATTAATACTAAATAAAAAGCACAGGTTATTGACACTATTCCATTAATTACGTATGCCGTGAGTTATTTTAACAAAATTGTGACTCCAAATAGACCATCAAAGATACACTAAGCTTGAGAAGCGATTGATGTTTTATTAAGTGTCACAATTTCGTTATCGTTTGTTCCAGTAAAAAGTTTCACTTGCAAATCGCAACTAGGTATTGACCTAAGTGTTAATTGGCCAACCTTCAAATGTTTTCGTCTAAAAATCTAACATAACTCGTACAGTGCGACATTACGCGTTTGTGCATTTCCCTCGATCGTTACTGTTGTCAAAACAGATGAATTGTGAAAATGGATAGACTAAATCAGTTAAGGGGGGACGCCGGGGACTCGACGCTGGACACGTCGTCCCCGCCGAGCGAGGCCTTTATGTCGGCGAACGAGAGCTCCTCGAAGTATTTCTCGCTGTCAGAAGTCGACTCCACATTCAGCATATCGCCTTCGAAGGACGGCGCGGTCGCCGCCGCCGAATCTGACCGTACCATCTCCGAGGAAACTGGAATCGTTCCCAATGTATCGCCGATCCCGAAAGCCGACATAGAGACATTCAAAATCGGTAAACACATTGAAGCGGCTAACATTCTCTCTGGCGGAGTCAACATATTCGATGACAACGAAAACTCCTATGATGGTAACGAGCTCGTCATAGATGACAACATTGTGTTGGAAGATGAAAAGGCAGAGGTGAAGTTGAGCGAGGATGCAGCCATTCCATTAGAGAAGGACACAACCGAAGACTCGTTGATAGAAAGCTTGGAGGAGGAAGAGGCCATTCCGAGCAAAGACACTGAAGTTGTATTACAAATTGATGGCAAGAATGTAGATGCGATAGACATCGGGAACCAGTTATATTTGTATAGGAAGGCAGGGGAGAAGGAGCTCTCTGCTGTACAAATTATCGAGGATGAACAGCAACAGCCCAGCTTTAAATTTTTAAAAGTCCGGTAAGAATTTTCTTGAAAATTTATTTATTTAATTTTAAAGTATGCTTTTGTCCCAAAACACAATGTGTTAAGTACTGCATTTTTAACAGAAGTTGAGAGTGGCTATACTGAAATTTCATATATTTAACATTTTCATCTTGTATGCAGATTCGATTTGATTGCTAGCCAAAATCGTCACATTTGATTCCTTTAATATAAATTTTATACTTGTGATTGTATTAAATGTAGTTGTATTTGGTTTAGGTAAATACATCAGTGATCAGTCGCTCGACTATAAACTGACTTTTTGATAGAAGAGGATGTTTTAGGTTGAAGGTCGCTCCATTCAGCGCCTCTTTGTGTTATGGTCACACTCTTTAGCCTTTTGGTCTTACCAGGCATTGTTAGCAAATTGGCAGGTCTGTTTGTGTGCTCTTGCAGTCTTATTTTGTGTTTTATCATGTTTGTGTAATTTCTTCCTTGACTGTTGGCATTTCAAGGTATTCATGCATGTCAGCTGTTTTAGTGAACCAGGAGGATTTAGTATTGTGCTGACTAGGTTCTGGTATTATATTGGAATGACTGGCTGTGCCCCACAGATCTAAGCCATACGTCCAGATTGGTTTTCGAATGCCCTTGTACACGAGTAGCTTGTTAATTAATCTACAGTCTATACTAAACCCATACTGGAGGAGTACCAACCAAAAAACAAATATATAATGAGGATATAAATCACTAGTAATTTCACACCTAATAATAATTATAATCAAATTGTTCATAAATTAATGAAAATAAATTTGATTAATAAGCTTAAAACAATTACATATAGTTAGTATATTTTGAATATTTTTTTATAAAGAAACAATACAGAATTTAAAATAAAAAACTTATGAAACAACATGCATTTTTACCTTCATTAAGAAAGGCTGTAGTATAGAATGACATGAGAGTAGCTACATCAATGATCTAGAGTGAATACAGAGCTCAAGCTGCTTGCCAGGTTTGTCTTCTATCTAAATGAAAACCTAAATATTTGACTTTATTGCTTTCTTATAGTCTTTACCCAGCTTTATCCCTAAACAATTTTCAACTAGTGTAAGAATGTAGAAATTTCATCTACATAGTTCCTGTTCCCATGAGAATAGTAGTGAAGTGAAGTTTATTCAGTTAAGATGTTCCTTTGTAATGAGACAAAAATATATAAATATCTCTATAATATTAGTTTAGAAAAAAAGAAAAACTATAAGATAATATCTTTTATACTTAGAGCTAATATTCAGTTTAAGAGAGATGGAGAGTGGTTACAAACACTGAGCTCTGATGCTCTATGAGAAATGAAATTTTTCATACATTGCGGGGCCCAGATTCAATGAATGTACTATTGCAATGGCCAAATGAGTGTCATTTATTAAATATAATCACTTTACAATGGTTATACCAGGCGTAACTTGGGCACGACGTGACATTGAAAAGGCAGAGGCTTTCGCGGCATACCTTAAAACTGTATTCCAGCCTAATCCTGGTGTGGATGATCCTGAAATTGAGGATATACTTCAGCAAGATCTCCAAATGTGCCTACCGCTCAAGCCAACATCTCCTAAAGAGATAAGTAAAGTGATTTTATCGCTAGACTCAAATAAGGCTCCTGGATTTGACCTGATTACTCCTCTCGTCCTCAAAGAACTTCCTAAAAAGTGTCTTGTATATCTGGCTAACCTCTTTAACCGCATCTTCCAATTAAACTACTTTCCTGATATCTGGAAGGTGTCTCAGATCACAATGATACACAAACCAGGGAAACCTCTGGAAGAAGTTAGCTCTTATCGCCCCATTAGCCTTACTCCGGTCCTGTCAAAGGTCTGGGAAATAATTTTCCTAGCGAGAATGGAAGAAGCCCTAAAAGAAAATGAGACTATTCCTGCTCACCAGTTCGGCTTTCGTAAACAACACTTGACTGTCGAACAGGTCCACAGGGTGTACCATACAATCCGCCAATGCCTTGAAAAGAAGGAATATTGCTCTGCGGCATTTCTGGATGTCTAACAGGCGTTTGATAGAGTGTGGCACAAAGGGCTCTTGGTAAAAATCAAAAAACTCTTACCACATTCTATGTTCCTGATACTTGCATCTTATCTTAAAAACAGAATATTCCAAGTCAAACAGTGCGACGCTAGATCCAGTTTCTGTACCTACAAAGCAGGTGTACCTCAAGGCTCGGTTCTTGGCCCAGTCCTTTACAACATATTTACATGTGACTTACCACTATCACCTGATGTCACCATTGCAACATATGCTGATGACGCAGCTTTCCTGTCTTGCGATAAAGATGCAAATCGTGCTAGTTCCATCCTACAAAATCAACTTGATGCAACCCACCTGTGGCTTTCTAAATGGCGAATTGTTGAAAAAAGAAAAGAGCTCAACACAAGGTTTAGAAATCTGCTCTGGTTACTTGGCAGACAGTCTACACTGAGACTTAACAACAAATTGCTCATTTACTGTGCAGTCTTGAAACCTATTTGGCTTTACGGGATTCAGCTGTGGGGCACCTGCAGTAAATCCAACGCAATGCGTATCCAACGGATCCAAAATAATATATTAAGGACTATTACTAATGCCCCTTGGTTTACTCGCAACGATGAAACCCACCAATATCTGGAAATGCCAACTATCTTTGAGGAAACAACTGTAGAAAGCATAAAGAAAGGCTGACCCGACATCTCAATCGCCTCGCTAACTCACTGGTGGTAGCGCCGCGAATCAAGCGCCTGAAGCGAGCTGACGTGCTCGATGAGTAGTTGATGGCAGAGTTCTGGCTCTCCTGTCAGAAACCGTCCCTAAGTCACAGAACTCACCTGCTTATAGTCTCACGACTGATCGCAGATATTAAGGAGAAAAAAAAAAAAAAAATGAGTGTCATTTATTAAATATAATCACTTTTACAATGGTTATACCAGGAGCTGTGAGGTATTGTGTGTACATATCAAAGACCACATTCTGCTTACAGTTTTGAAATCAGAAAAGCTAACTTGTAGCAAGCATGATTATATTCTGCTTGTTACCATTGCTGGTTCATTTTTTTTATACCTCTTTGGTATTGATTATATGGACTGAACAAACCCCTTGACCCCGTTCTTCAATGTACAGAATTTGAGCTGTTACACTTTTTTATAATAAGTATAGATAAAGAATTTTTAATTTTTTTTATAACAACAGATTTTTTATTGATTATTTTTCTGTAACATGTTAGACTCAGAATAATCAAAAGTTAAGAATCTCAAAGATGGCAGGGCGTAAGTAACATCAAGAATCTATGATTTAGCAGGCATTTGCTAGTACTATTATAATGGTGATGATGACTAGGTTTGAATATAGACATTTGGATAAAGAAGGTCAATATTATGAACTACTTAATACATAAACAATTCAGATTGGCAGAATGTTTGTAAAATAAGTAAATAATAAAATTTCAAAGTTAATAATAAATCTTTTAACATAAGTAATTGTATGAAAAATAATACAATTTTAGTAATCATTATTTGTAGTTTAAACATAAACACACAAAAAACAAAGATATTTGTTGTAATTTTGATTGAACGCCCATTCAAATCCAACAATGTCACGCATCAACAATGATGTGCCGAAATATGACCCTTTAAATGTAAGTTTAGTAATAAAATGGTCATGGTTTAGTAGTAAATCCCTGGAGCTTCGAAAGTAATAATTGTAGATATCCCGTTACTTCTACAAAATAGCTTTACTATTAGCATACTCTCGATTTATATATAATTTTTAAAAATTGTCGTCATCCTTAATCTAAAATGTATTTTTTTAGAGAGAACACTGAAGGAAACTTGGAAGTGTATGAGGAAATACAAATTGAAATTCCTAAAGAAGTGGTAAGTTATTAATTTATCTGAAAATAATTCTAATATACCTGTATAAAATAAAGTCAGTTACTTACATTATCTTCCACTTCAGAATGGGCATATGTATCAGCTATACCATAAAATCTACCACTATGCCATATGATAAAATATGTCATAGATTTTATGGTCTGGATTATTATGAAGAAATTTAGGATAATATGAAATATGAAATTGTACACCATAAAAAAATATTTAATGACATTAATTATTGCAATTCTTTCATTATATAAAAATACCTAGATAATGTTTAAAATGTAGTCATTGTAGACATTAGTCTGTGTGTGTTTTATTTTTAATTGTCTTCTTTCATTTCAGCCTTCTGAAGATGGTGCTTCTAATGAAAAAACTCATGTGCCTATCAATGACCTTAACAAAGTGATAAAAGAGCCTTCATGTAACAAAGTTGTTGATAAAATACATATGACACCAAATATTGAATCAAATTCTATTAGTGCTCCTTTAGAACTAGTTGACACACAACCAGAATCTAAATCAGATGTAAACTTAAATGGAAAGATGAAATTTAATGAATCTCGTAAATCTCCCTTAGCATTCACTCCTGTTACATATCATTCAACACCAAATAAAGAGGGCATTCCATTGACTAAAATCATGGTAGATCAACAATTACATCCCAGTAGGCATTCAGACAATGTAAAAAAAACAATTGAAGTAAATACTGAAAACATTAAGGCGAAAATTGTTGAAGCTTCTATTAAAGCTACAGATGTAAATGAATCTACTAAGACACAGAAACTTGACACACCAATTGTAGAAGCAAAAGAAGGCAATAGTCACATGCCTATTGTAAGTGAAGTAGTAAATGAAGATGTAGCGTGTGATTCTTTAGTTGAAGTCAAAGAACATATTGAAACTACTGGTAAAGGTTCCACTGAAAGTACATTTATTTCTGAAAGTAAAGAAAATGCCCTAAACAATTCTGTAGAAGCTCCAGCTGAAGAAAAAG
Source organism: Bicyclus anynana (assembly GCF_947172395.1). Classification (NCBI taxonomy): domain Eukaryota; kingdom Metazoa; phylum Arthropoda; class Insecta; order Lepidoptera; family Nymphalidae; genus Bicyclus; species Bicyclus anynana. The sequence goes on along the minus strand of NC_069094.1, from coordinate 15,511,489 downwards.
TTGCTGATGAGAAAAAAACAGACGATAATTTAAAACACGAAGAAATAAAAAACAATCCAATAACGTATCAAAGTCTTCCAGTAATAAATACAGTTAAAGAATCTTGTGAATCAACCTCTAATTCAGAGAAAGAGAAAGATAAGCGAGGTGTAAATGAATTATCTCCAGAAGTAAAGAAAAATGTAGATGATAACAATTTTCAAGAGTCTGAAATTACATCTAATGAAAAGAAAATCGAAGCAAGTGACTACAAAGACCACATAGATAATATACCCGTCAATAATATTGTAACTTCAACTACAACTATGGTAGAAAATAAAGACGCACCCTTAAATAATGAAAAAACCAATGTTGAGAAACATGACGAAATTTTACATTTACAGTCAAATGATAATGCAGATACAACACATTTGATAGACTCTTCTTTGCCCAAGACTACTTCTTTAACTGACTTAAAAGAAAATGTAGAAACCCCAAATGAATATAAAATTAAAAAGGACGTGGTAGAACACAATGAAAAAGAAACTGATGTTGTTAACCTAAATACTAAGAACAGTGTTAATGAAGTGGGTCAATGTGAAATATTTAAAAATAGAATAGACAGCTCTAACATTTGCTCGAAGATAGACACAAACATTACGAAAGAATGTGATAAACCAGTTGTGAACATAATCAACAAAGATAATCATGATTCTAAATCAATAAATCCAGAAATTTCAACTATTAACAATAGCAGCTATTTAAGTACAGAGTCAAAAATTCTAAATGATACTCATACAAAAGATATAACAGAGAAAGTCAAAGATGATTCCATTAATAAAAATGCAAAGCAGAATGAATTAGGTTTAGCGCTGACACAGAAAGGTAATCTTGGCCAAAAAGCAATGACCAAATCTGAAATTGAATCATACAATATTACCAGTAAAGACCACTCAAGTAAACTAAACGCGGCGAAAACAATATTTCCTAAACAGCTTAAACCGGTTCAAGTGAAAAAAGTGACTCCGAAAACAACAGAAGAAGAAAATAATGATGTTCCGTTTGGTAAATGGACTGAAGTAAACAGACAACGGTTTTTAAATCAAATGAAGGAAACTAAAATATCATCGAATAGTTCAAACACCAATCAGATTAAACAAACTAATGATTTAAATAGGCGAGATGTGTTAAAAAAGTTTGACAGTAAAAGACAATCAGCTGCTACTGCACCTACAAAGATTTCCGATTTTAGCTCCGTTCCTAAGTTTAGTAGTAAAATGGAAACAGCGGCTTTTGTAAATAAAGCTGCTATTAATCATCAAAATAATCCCATTAAACCTGTGGTGGCTTCATCAAAGAATTTGCCTGCGACTGTACAAGTTAAACCTAAACCAGCTCTTGTTCAAAATGTTGCAGACGAACCAACAAAGGAATCTTCAGAACAAAGAATAATTATCAATAGCCAAGAGTTGATCAACAATACTATTGAAGGTATTATCACCAGAGCATTAAAAATCAAAACGACCACACCGGTTCACATGAAAGAAAAAATGACAATTCATACAGCTGAAAATCCAAAAGATGCAATGCCGTTGCCTGGTTCTTTAGATGATATTGAGATGAAAATGAATGAGCTTCACGGCTTCTCATTTTCGGAACGATCATCTCAAGAATATTCTCAAGCTGCTAACCTTGATAGTAAACCATCTAAGTCTGAAGATACTAGTGTTAATAAAAATAACAAAATTCCAAATCTTCTTCCGTTTAAAAATAAGGATCAAGAAAAAGCTACGAAAGATACTTTGCGAGATGACAGTTCGGACGAAGAAATCATAGAACATGTCCCTATTACTGGTGATATTGATGTCAGTAAACAGAGTTTAATTTCGCTATTGTCTTGCAAAGAAACTTTTAATGAACCTAAAATGGATACAATAATTACAGAAAAAGATTTTGATAAATTTGCTAGAAGGAATTCAATAACTTATGAAAATTGTTTGACTGTTAAATTTGATAGCAAAGAAAAACACAACGTTGTTCAAACTGTCGTACAAAAGGAACCACCTACAAAAAAATTATCTCGAAATGAATTAATGCTTGCCGAATCTAAAGCTAAATCTTCTAATAAGCACTCTACAGCTCGGCATCAAACAAGTAAAATACCAACATCAAAATCAAAGAGTGATGAAGATGCTTACACTAAAAACCATCATTCTAAAGTACAAATAGCATATCAATCCGCATTGACAGCTAAACGTAACTTAGAATGTCCCATGACGATGATAGAGGATAAGCCTGTAAAAGTTGTATTTATGGACACAAATACGGAATATACTCCGTTACAGTTAAATGTCCAAGGACAAGAATTATCACCATCCAAGAAACAGGAACCTGATCTTGATGTACATAGTGCTTCAGAGTCCATGGATTCAGACATTTTAGATCTAGATACGAAGTCCCAAGATGGAAAGTCTAAAAGTAAACATCAAAGAAAACAGGTTCTTACGCCGGTGGAACTAGAACCAGAATTACAGTTGATTGAATCTGAGCTGGGATTTAAAGTTTCACCCACGAAAAAACGTAAAACTGAAGAAAAATCGGATAAAAATACGAAAAATCTAGTACCAAAGAAATCGTATTTACTTAATCGTAGTGTTGTTGATGATCAAATATCTACATCAAACCAACCAAAAACTGAAACTTTTACTGGTCATAACATAAACACTGCAATAGATAGTTTAGTTAAAGCCGCGGAATTGATTGAAAATCAGTCTGAGAGTCATTGTGCAAGAATAAGCAGTCCCACTACCGAGACGCTTCAAAGTATTCCTGTCAAAAGGGGCCGAGGCCGTCCAAGAAAATATCCTTTACCTGCTCCACGAGCGGTCACAAAAAAACCTTCGAGCCCTCAAAAGAAACCGCGATTAATTGATGCTAAACCCCCAAAATATTATAGTGATTCCGATGAAAGCAGTGATGGAGAAATCGTTAGAGTAAATTGGACAATGGGTAAAATCAATGAGAATATCGTTTGTCCAATTTGTAGTAAACTATTTAGATCAGAAGATGTATTATTCAAACATGTGAAGCATTGTACAGGCCCTTCGCCTAACAGATCTGATTCCGATAAAAGAAGTCCAAGAAGACTTAGAGATTCACAAGAATCTGGACGAAAATTACATGACAGCAGATCTGAAGAAACAGATAACACGACAGATACGGAGGAAGAGAATGATAATGAAGGCGAAAAAACAAAAAAATATGGTGTCTCCAAACCAAGGAATGACGATTTAGAAGTTATTGTGATTGAAGATACGCCAGTTAAACAAAAACCTATTGAAAACAAAAAAGTATCGCGCAAATCTAAACTTTTACACAACACAAATCTTGTTTGTGAATTTTGTGGAAAAGCTTTCAGACAATTGTCATATTTAGTTAACCACAAATTGCAACACAAAAATGAAGATCGAAAGGATGTCAACAGCCTTGAAAGTGAAACTACAAAAAGCTCAGTTTTTAGCTGTGAGATTTGTAAAAAGGAATTCCGTAAATTGCACCATTTAGTGCAGCATCGTCTTATCCATAATCCGAGTTCGACGGCTTCTCGGTCGCTAAGAAAGACATCTTCTGAAGTATCTGAAACCAAAAGTTCGAAAATACATAATGATGATACTAGTGCCGGCTTTAGATGTGAACCGTGTGACAAATCGTTCAGGAAACTGCATCATCTTGTTGAACACAGAGAAACTCATGATGGTATCAATAAAAAAGGCAACACCACCATCTCGCAAAGCACGACTGAAACTTCTAAAGCTGTTATGGCGCACTATTGCGACATTTGCAAAAAAGTCTTCAAAAAACTACAAGATCTTTTGGAACATAAGGAACAACATTACGAGACTAGTTCTGAGAAGTCGGATGATAAGAGTGTGAAAAGCTCGCTATCGACTAAAGATATAATACACGAATGTTCACTATGCTACATGGTGTTTCCAAATGAACATTCATTGACCAAACACACTGTAATTTGCTTGAGAAAGAAAAGACAATCTGCTGCGAAGCAAGCAGCCAAGCATGCCGACTCTAAATTAGACAACGAAACACCCGAAGTGCAAAACATTAAATCTGAAGAAGACGTGGTGGCACAAGATGTTCAACTAGTAAATGATACTCTTGAAACTGAAGAACCAATGGTGAAACAAATATCCGAAAATAATGATAAACTAGAACAAGTAGAAAAACAACCGAAAGATATTGATAATAAAGATAATAAACAACAAGAAAGAGATTTAGAAAATACAAACAAAGATGAGAAACCAACCGGTGATGTCGTGCCCAAAAAGAGACACAGTACTGCAAGTGAGAAAACAAAAACAGACGACATTGAGACACCTGCCAAAATCAAGAAAGTAGATGTCAAAGAAGGTGTGATAAACGTGGACACACCCTCGCCTAAAAAGAAGACAAACAAGGACAAATCAACTGTAGTTTTCACAAAGAATCACAAAACTAACAACAATCCTTTGCCTGTCACTGATAGTGTAAAACCACTGGAATCAAGCGATGATGAAGAAATAAGATACATGCTCAATCCAAACTACAAGAAAGAGGAAAGTGCTGAAAGTAAATATTTCATGAAGATTAGCGCATTGAAACGTAATTCATTACAAATTGAGCGACCTAGCTCAAAAGAATTTTTAAAGCGCAGGATTTCGCTGCAAAATCCACCGAAAATGCCGCGCCTGAAGGCGACACCTATTGAAAGAAAACCAACTCAAGACCAAGCGAAATCTAAAGTTACGGCTGAAAAAAGGTTAACGCTTATAACTGAGCAGACAACAGATTCAGATGATAGTGACGTAAAATATTCTTTCCCGATTCCCGAAAAAGAAAAATCCGTTGAAAGGAAAATTAAAAGACAATCGGTAGGCGCAAAACGTAAATCACTTGTTGGTATTGCGAAGAGAAAATCACTTGGGAAAGCTGTGACACCCAAAGCAAAACCAAAAAAACGTAAGTAATCAACTATTTATTCTAAATATTTAATTTAATTTTTTTAATTTATAAAGGGGAATGGTCATCTCCGGCCCAGACCTACTCTAACCACCCAGCAGTTTACTTATATCTAAAAAATCTTGATAATTCAACTTTAATAATGAATTAATTACTTTATCAAAGTAGTTTGAATTTACGACATTTTTAAAATTCAAAAATAAAAATTTACGACATTTTTAATTTGATGATTGTTGAGTTTTACGCTATTTTTTAAAGGCTTGTGATAGATTTATCCCCTTTATTTAAAAAATACATACATATTTTTATACAATTTTTTTTTTCTCTTCTGGATTATCTGCGATCTGTAAGATGTGTTCTATGATAACTTTGCATATATAAGAATTGATTATTAAAATGTATTTATGTATTATTCAGGCACAACTGAAATCGAGCACCGGTGCGACTGTGGCCAACTGTTTAGCAGCGCAGCGTTGTTGTCGCGGCACACCACCCTGGCGCACACCCCGCCCAGAATACGCAGGCGACGGTCGCCCCCACCCGAGGAGGTTAACACTAAACCTACAGTCGCCAAACACACAATCACCAAACCCACGATCACCAAGCCTACAGTCACCAAACCCACGGTCACAAAACCAATAAACACCAAACCAACAAACACCAAAACTATAAACACTAAACCAATAAACAAAAAATCCAAATTAGACGTTACCAGCTCGAATAAATCCTTAGGTGTAGCAACCAGAAAATCTAGTGTAAGCAATGTAAGTAACAATGAAATGAATACTGATTCTGGTAAGCAAGTAAAGAGTGATAGTTTTAAAACATTGAGGAGTGCTAAATCAGTGCCCGGTTTTGATAAGATCAAAAAGAAATAAATTTATTACTAAAAATAAAGGTTTTAATGAAGGACTTATAAGGACGCTTCGTAAATTCAAAATACAGACTTAACTATTGTACGCTATTAAACGTTTTGTTAGTGTCTAGGTAAAAATATTGTTGTGGCTAATTTAAAAACTGAATAAACTTAATTCTTTATATTAACTATATCTATTGAAATTCTGCCAATTTAGGTTCTTTACTATCAAACTTCATATTTGTTTAAAAGAGTTAAATTATACATATCTACTTTTCTTACATCTTGGTACTTATTTGAAATTTGTATCAGTATTTTGTTAGTTTATATTACAGTCTTATTATCTCTATTTTCTGATATTCTCTAGAAAGAAAAAAAAACTTACATACAAATTTTTATTATAGACACTTACATGTAAATCGTAAACGTTTTCTAAAGTCAGTGCCCGAGAAGACTAACTCTCATATTCAAGTTAGTTGGGTAATGTTCCACCTGTCAGAGGATATCACATTATCTGTCTATTTATCTAATAGGATAGTTGACTAATATCAAATTTAATATAAAACAATATTAATTTCGTATAGTACATGAAATAAGGGTTAGAAAAATATCAATATCAATTATCAATTTGGTTGATAATGTCTCTCTGTTTGATATAGGATTAGTTAATGTGACGTCATGAAACAGTTGAAATATAGACCATGGCCAACAGCATCAAATTTATATTTGAAAAGCGTCTCAAAAACATATGATAATTAATTTTTCAAACTATTAGAATGATATTGATCAATTTAAGACCATTTAAAAAAGTGTCAACTAGCCTATTGCTAGAGCTTACAGCATTCGAATGTACTGGAAAGATTTTAGTACATAATATTAATGTTTGAATATGAGAGTAGGGCTGTAAGCAGAGTTATTTATAAATACATTCTGACAACGCGAAGCGCTCACAAGAAGTAACACACGGACCACTGTTCATATAATATAATATACCTATATTTTTCCTATTCGGCATGTTAAGAGTCAAATATGTGAAAATCAAAATGACAAAATATTTTTATCGCGGTTTGTGGCGTCAGTCTTGTCTATAATATAATAATAAATGATAATAATGTACATTTGCGAAAAAAAAATATATTTTGTAATGATGGTGCTAATTTGGTTATACATGAAACAAATTTGACAGGCCTTTAAAAATCATTATGTAATTTTTACAGTCGTGTCAAATGTTAGTTAATGTTTTGTGTACAATCTAGAATTACCACCAATAATAGTTTTATATTTTGTCAATTTGTTCTAGATGTTAGATATAATATTATTGATTAATGTAAATGTAAAAGAGTAATAATTATTTATATATTTTCAATTAGTTTTAAGGATTTAATTTTTACTATCATAAGTCAGCATGGTGCAATTTCAATAACAGTTTAACTGGCTTTTTATTAGAAACACTGTGTTTTGGTCGTGAGGTAACGTTTATGGACTAAATTTATAAATTGCTAATATAAAATTGGATTTATATGAATCGTACAATCAATTTTCAAGTAACAGACTTAGGAAATAAATAGATTGAGGTGTTTTTAGTTCCTCATAATATAATTATATAGCTTTTGATTGAAAGTAAATTTTGCAAGTGTGATAACTTTCTGATGCGACTAAAGTATTCCAATATATTCTTTCCTTTTGTCTGTTTGCAAACTGTGAATATTATTTAACTGTGTTTATACAAATATTGAATTTTATTTTATGTACCTTTTAAATGTCAAACATATTGGCAACAGCCAAAGCCAGGAGTGCCAAGCCTTAACAATGGTCTCCACTAAGTTGTTTTGTCTGAAACTTGCGGACTGAGCAAGTTTACAAGTTTATAGACAGTCGTGACATTTGCTGATCGATAATGCCATTGATTAATGCTTATTTTACTTGAAAACAGATTGATAATGTCATTGATTAATGCTTATTTTACTTGAAAACAGATTGATAATGTCATTGATTAATGCTTATTTTACTTGAAAACAAATTGATAATGTCACTGATTAATGCTTATTTTACTTGAAAACAGATTGATAATGTCATTGATTAATGCTTATTTTACTTGAAAACAGATTGATAATGTCATTGATTAATGCTTATTTTACTTGAAAACAAATTGATAATGTCACTGATTAATGCTTATTTTACTTGAAAACAGATCAATAATGTCATTGATTAATGCTTATTTTACTTGAAAACAGATTGATAATGTCATTGATTAATGCTTATTTTACTTGAAAACAAATTGATAATGTCACTGATTAATGCTTATTTTACTTGAAAAAAGATCAATAATGTCCTTGATTAATGCTTATTTTACTTGAAAACAGATTGATAATGTCATTGATTAATGCTTATTTTACTTGAAAACAAATTGATAATGTCACTGATTAATGCTTATTTTACTTGAAAACAGATCAATAATGTCATTGATTAATGCTTATTTTACTTGAAAACAGATTGATAATGTGATTTATTAATGCTTATGTTACTTAAAAACAGAGTAGATATATTCCACAGCTTCCTTCATTTGAATAACAGCACACCCCTTATGTTGACAATGTCGAGCACAATTTTAATTACCTGACTATTTATGAATGAGGTCTTGCGAATTATCACAACTTTTCAAAAAAATATAATGTGTGTAATAGGGCAGGACATTTGCTTCTTATTGCGTTATCTCTTTTGTCTGTAAGAATTGAGTAGTTTGCTTGTGTCGTTGATTTTTGCTAAATAATTATATTTTATTAATAGTGTTAGTAGTATTTAGTATTTCACCAGTCCTGAAAGATATGGATAATCAAGAAACCAGGATTGCATCTCAGTGCCACCTAAAAAAAAACATTGATTTCCTCCATCTTCATTCTCTATAGGAGAGTATTTTTGGTACTTTTTCATTCCATTTATTATTCAATTGATTTTTTTTAAATTTTCAATTTCATAATATTGTTGGCACTAGAAATTGTGCAATGGTTTTGTTGAATATGAATTAGTTTGATGCAATTACAGTAAATTTTATAGAGTTAACATTATGATTAAATCAAACTCTTCTCTTTCAGGATTAAATTAAGGAGAAATTACAGGAATTTCCTGTAATTTCTGTTTCTAAGAATATTTTTGTAGACTAATCTCTAAAATTAATTGACTAAACTATTAAATATGTAAATTTTAGGGATTTGCCAACAATTGCACTAAAATTAACTTGTGTATATTTAATTGGTCAATTTAGTTTAGAGATTAATACAAATAAATCGGCACTATTGACTTATAATACCTTCACAAAAAAATCTCTATATAAAAAAGATAGTACAGTATTTCAATTAAATTGGTGTCTTTAAACAAGTGGTCAGGGTAAATTGCACACATAAAATAATATAGACATATCGAATGGTTTCTTTTTTTTGTAGTTTGGGTGGAGTTATGCAAGCGAAATCCAATTTAGATTTCACATACTTGCAGATAATAAAGACAACAATATATAGTAAATCATTATCGACCTCTTAATAAAAAGTGGATGCACAATCGGCGATCAAAAAACGTCCTCATACAATGAGTGCCAAACACAACTTCTTGGCACTCAATTCAAGTAGTCGCATTTGCAAATTCAACCTTAAACTCAATACTTAAGGTGGAATTTGCTCTGAATTTTGGATTTTATTGGACTATATTTAAAGGCCTTTAGGTAAAATTTTCTTTACCAATAACTGTAAAACTGCCAAAGGAAAATTGGCCAGTTTTTAAGTGACGTTTTCTACATGATTGTGCGTCCTTTTATTATAAGAGGTCAATGTAAATCATATACATATACATATGTATATCACTACTGTAGGTATGAGCACTTGTATCATTGTTTTTTTCAGTGAACATTTCTGAAGACTGGCTCTTCAGAAATGTTCACTTAGCGCAACACTAAGCCTAGATCTTCAGAAATACAGTCCATCTATTTCCATTCGATAATCAATGTTTAAGCATTTTTTGACAATGTTACATTTCATCAGGAGAGTAGAATTGTCGTTTTGTTTGTTTGCATAAACCCATCCAATTTACTTAAAATATTTGTAAAATGTTTATTGTTAATAATAATTTGAGAATATTACCATGAGCTTATAACATCATAGTGAATCGATTTTTTGAGGAATTGTAAATTTGCTAAAGCGGTTTATATGAAGCTATTATAGCTACCCCACAAAATGATTGTTGTAGTGCTTTGTAGTAATGTTTTTTTAATGTAATGTTAGCATAGTATGTATGTACCATAATATATAATTGAACTGAACACAAAATAGTAGCGCTCTTCTGTAACAATGTTTTTTTTTAGTTTCTAATTCTTCTTTAGCTCTCTCCATCTATAGAATTGTGTTAGAGTTAGACACAGAGAAATAGAGATGAATTCCATGTTCACACTGTCGAATTATAAAATATCGCTACAGAAAAGCGTTCTGTTCTGATTTTAGATGGTTTCGATTCAGAAAAATCGGAACTAAAGTTGATCACATCTGTCAATATTTTTTAAATTAAAAGAAAAAAATCATGAGATAAAAAAGATACAATAGTAATAATGGTAGACTTATTGCTGAAAACGTTCTCTACCAGTCAATTTAGCCGAAAAAAGTAATAGCTCTTACATATGTTCATCCGAGAAGTTTAATTGATACTTTTGAAATTAATTATATAGGTTGTACTCGATAAATTAAATTCATTTGTTTTATAAGCCAATGTTTTCAAAGTTGTGTCGGTAAAATATGTAAACGCTAGATTGTTATTGATAAATTGAATATAAATAATACCTATTTGTACGAGTATGTTGATCAAGACTATTTTTTTTATTAGTATGTTTATTTTATTACAACAGTTTTCTAGTTATATATTCAATTTGTTTTAGTTTATACTCGTATTAATTATTATCAGAATCGAAACCATCACCAAAGCCTCCAATTTGGACGATATTTAATATTTATACTACTTATATTATAATGGGAAAAAAATGTATTTTGAGATATATGTCATGATACAACCGTTTTGAATAATAAATAGTAAGGAATATTTCGTAATATGTGTATACCAAGTAATTTTATGTCTACAATCCTCTCATTTTTTAGAAAACTAGGACCAAATTTTATGGAAATTTGTTTGTAATAATATATATCGCTGTTTTTAATATTAATTAATGTTTATTCTGCCCTTGTGACTAATATTGGAAAATATATACTGTGGAGCCAATTGCACAACAAATATTTCAAATTTATTTGGCAAGAAAATAGATTTTCTATTTTCTAGATTGTAAATTTATAAAGAGAATTATTTATAAGGCTCTTTCTGCGTTTTTATGTTTTTTTAACACAATTGGTACCACAAGGGGTCAGCACAGGGCAAAGAATATTTTTTACTTATGTAATTATTTTCCAATTACTTAATATTTTTCGAATATTTTTTTTTAGATCTGTGAATAACAATCAATCACATTAATGAGTAATAATGAGTGAGGAACATTCTTATACTTGGTACTTTATTTGAATTGGTTATGTATTATATTTCGAAAATCGCTAACCCCCGCGACTTCGTACGCGTGAAAATCGATGTAAACTTTAAACCCCTATTTCACGCCCTTGTATTTTATTATATTTTCACGTAGGTATTTTATAAATACCTAATAAATAGTTCACTAATCTTTAAAAAAATATAACTCAAAACATGAACAATTTAGGTAGGTATATTAAAAAATCTTCAATCCCTTTTTAATTATTACATTATTTTTAGTATTTTTTTTTGGTAGAACAAATACCAATTTTTACAAACGTAACTTGAAGATTAAGAACTTTCCATACAGACTATCAAAGCCCTTTCACACCCTTCTTACTTAACTTTCGCGACAAAAAATATGCTATAGCCTTCTTTGTGATATGGTCTCAAGGCGTGCCAAGTTTCGTTTGAATTCATTCTCTAGTTTCAGCGTGATGCTCGGTCAACATAAAATACGGATAGACAGACAAAAAATAAATAAAAACCGTTTTTGGCTTCTTCATCTTCTTCACTCTACGCACTCAATTAAGTTTTTCAAATTATATTCAATGTACAGAATTTGAGAATTACAGTTTTAATTTAAGTAATAAGTATAGATTTTTAAATTGATCAAGCATGCTCTTGTTCTGTGCTGGCCCTTATTAGATGAATAAGTAGATGTCTCGTAAAATAGCATTTAACATAAATTTTATATAAATAATAGATCTTAATATAATAAAATTATTTTTAATATGACACAATTTCAATATGGGTTACAATCAAATAAAACATTGCTGTTTATTTTCATACTTAGCTGTTAAAAATGTGTTTAATTAAAAATATTATGTGTTTTTTAATTTGTAGCAAATGACAATAAAATTACATACAGAACAATGTGTTTGATTTTTACCTCAGAAAATTCCATAAAAATATTTTTTTCTGTGCTTAATGTAACAGCCTATTTACAGTTATACAATTAGAAATGAAATAAGCTTAAATTAATAAATTGCATTAAAAATATAAAGCTAATGATGTGAATGGTAGATTTTATAAATAAAAGACTTTAGTTAGATATATTGCATATATTATTTAATCTTAAACATCAAAATACATACTCTTAATAACTATAAAATACTTTACAAATCAACCTCTTTCACAAATTATATCTACGATACTAGGTTCCATAAGCTGTGGATCAACACATCTTAACTGAGCAGAAGCCAAAGCATCTTCCAGTAAAGCATTCAGCAACCTTTCGTCATTGCCCATACACGACAATCTTTGTTGAAGGAAATGAACATCAACTTGCAACTGTTGCAATCCATGGCGACTGAATGTACGTAATCTTACACACTCTACTAATGCTTTTAGAGCAACCTTTAATGCTCCGTTAGACAATGCAGCTCTATCTGCACCAGCTGGGCTAAAAACTTCAATTCTTTCAGAGAAGATACGATTTATAGGTGAGAATGAAGATGGTGCTCTAGACCAAATTGTTCTGCGACTTGAGTCACTAGATGGTTTAATACTTGTGGGAAACAGCTGTGATGCAGCAGTGTCTGCGCTCGCCAGCGTTTCTACAACCCTGCGACACACAGCGCGAGGCCCTCTCGGTTCAGGTGCTCGCAACCAATCTCTTGCTAACACAGATACTCTCAACATTTGTGCTGCCATTTGCCCTATAAAAACTACTTCAGAGTCCAAAGCCGCCTGGGCAGCAGTCGACAAATGGACCATGACACTGTTAGTGTCTTTGTCCTTGACTGTCAGTCCTGGTGCTGATTCCTCTAAAAGTTTAAGAAGATGAGAATGTAATGTTGTCACTCCATTTTCTTGGATCTCCAAACATAACTTTGCAAGTATCAAGAGTAGTTCAAAGGGTATGTTATTCGATGTTTGCATAGAAGCCATATCTTTCACCATGTCTGATAGGTTTTTAAGGGTTTCTGAAATAACTGTCCAACAAGCATCTGCAACTGCTTTACCACACCATGGTTTCAAGCCAAAAGAGAGTTTATTTTGCAAGAATGCCATTAAATCTAATAAGGAAGCTTGGACCTTCTGCATCAAATGTATTTGAAGAGAATTCAAAATGTCTTTGAGGTCCACAGTTTCTGACCCTTTACTGGCAAGAGACTGTCTCACTCTCATAAGATTTTCTTTGAACTGTGTCTGTATGAGTTGGTACTGCATTGTAGCTTTGTGGTCAATACATTGAATGACAACATCTTGAGCTTTGTTAGAAACTGTATCACTGGATATAATTTCAGACATTGCTTGCAGTTTTCTGAAAAACTTGTCCAAGCCTCTGATCAATATTTCAGTTCCTATGTTCTCAGGCTTTTTGACTACTTCCTCAAACAGATGGAACACTTGTGTAGTTATTTTATCAGCAAATTCAGGAAGATTAGCATTCTCGCTGTCTTGGAAAATGTCATGGTAGCATGAGATGACAATACCCAAGTCTGCCAATAGGGTATTGTTACATTTCTCCACCCATTCCAGTATGTCAACATTTTCAATTATACCACATAAATTTTTCAAGTGTTGTTCTAGTCTATTCTCAGCACATGTTAAAAATATATCCTGCAATGAGGAATCAGTTTCCTGTAGCTGTCTCAATAAGCCTACACTTTCAGCCAACTCTGAGGCTGAAGTGTCAGGTGTAAGGAGTCGTTCTCTAAGTGTCTTTTTCAAGTCGCAAATTATTTCTGAACATTCTGTTTGAATGCTTTGAAACGATGGTTGGTTGCCGTACTTCTGGAGGACTCTTTGGGCGTGAGTGTAGTCATGAACGGCGTCTACGTATCTGTTTTCTTCTATAGCTTTGTTCAGCTGCGTCGGCAACAGGAACACGAATTGCAGCTTGTCCAGCAACTGGCGCGTGCTGCATAGTCTGTTGACATTATTGCCACTTTCTTTCAAATTATCAGATATCTTCGAGCTAAATTCTGTTATATTGTTTATGTTCTCGCTAAGTTTGTTCATTTCTTCCTGCATAATTTGGAAATCTGAACGCATTTTACGCACAGTCTCCGTGGCAGATATGAACTTGTTATAATTCTCGTACACCAAAGTTTGCATTTCCGATTGCAAGAATTGGCTTTGGGTTACGACCTCCGCTTCTTTGTCCATCACTTGGCGAAGAGTTGCGCATTTCAAAAGGCATTCTAAATACATTTCCGAGTTAAAATTACTGCCATCGATATCGAGCGGATTTTCGTTGTCCTTACAGGATTCCGACATTTTTAACTCTATAAATCCCGCAACGCTCAAGTATTTTAAAAACAGGATTTAATCATTAGGAAAGCACTGTTTTAAAAATACGGAAAATAAAGCGTTAAATTACTTTTAATAAAAATAAAAAAATCCAAAACATTGTTTTTTTTTAGCTTGCAGTTGACAGTTGTCAGTTTGTCACTTGTCACTTGTGTCACTTGTTTGAACTTGTTTTTTTTTTTTTTTAATTTATTTTACGGCCTTGGAAATTGAACTCGTTTGACAAATGACAGTCAAAAAATTAAAGTAACTTTGTAAGACTCAGGCGATTGGTTAGTTAGTTAGTGAGTTGGCCCGAGATTACCAATAAATGGCCGCCTCTATTCCCGAGACCGACTGTGATCAAAACCCCCTTTTTTTAACTTTACCATTTTCTAAAGAGTAAACGTAAAGTGTAAATATAGGGTAGAGTGCGCGCAAGATAAGCATAAGTCTGCGCGCGACTGGCGGCGCTATTATGTTGCCAGCTTTAGTGATCTCTTTTACCCGCAAAAAGACAAAGATAGGCGACAAGATGGCGGCACATTTGATTAGTTCCAATTTTGGCTACGCGTAAACTTATCTTGCGCGCGCGCGTTTACTATTTTCTGACTTCTGAGTCACAATCACTCACGCTTAAAATCTTGATGGCTGGTCTTGATACAAGAGAAGTCGGTTAAAAAGATGATGAAATAAAAAATAAATAGGTTCTCAATTTAAATGAAAACTTTAATTGGTTTATTCATTTTCCGCTTCGTGTGGAGCCGATATAGTATAACTAATAACTACTTAACAGTGAGTTTCTTCTCTATCTTTCTCTGTTTACTGTGTCATGTTAGACAGAGATGCATTGAAGCACATAATAGTGTCAGCATCTGTTTCCCTGCATGTATATGTGCTAGAGTTTGGCTAATGAAAGTAAAGACTGAAATCGCCCGCCAAATAAAAAAAAAACATTAAAACAAATTAAAAAATGTTTTTTTAATTTGTTATTTCATTATAAGCGTTTTCATAATATCTTTAAATTATTTTTTGTTTGAGAATGCTACCTACGAGTATATTATAAGTATTAAGCTCAGTTATTCCAATATTTGCACTATAGTTTTGAGAATTTACAGATATTTTTTTTAAAATTAGTCTCTAATTTCACTAGCCAAACTCTAGTAGGTGCTAGTGGATATCTACTTCATTATGTCTAGGATGCACACCACGATACAAGAGATAAAAGTCTAACATTAGCGGCAGAACAAAAAACGTCGCCTTCATTTGTTGCAATCATTTACTTAATGCAGCATTATTCATTAAAGACTAGTAAAACACAAGACGATATTTTATTTTCAATTTAATCTTTACTTAAAACAGTAAAACAAAACTAGACCTTTACGAGAACACAAATGCAATTTCACATGCTACATATTAGAAGGTAATAAAATAACATAATTTGTGAACATAAACAGTACCTACCTAAGTACTTTTCTCTTAGAATAACGTAACAATAAAATAGTTCAATATGTATTGTAAGTATAAACTTTATTATATTCTACAATATGAATATACAAATAAAATACTTAGTTACATATCTAAATTAAATCCATACTAATATTTGAGAGGAAAGGTTTGATTGTTTGTTTGTTTGCACTGAACTACGGAACTGACTAAACAATTCGTTCACTATTGGGAAGCTACCACTAACCCAGAGTGCTATAGTTTGCTATTATTAAATAAAATATTATGAAACAATAATTTTTTTTAGTGTAAATTTTAACTTTTCGTGCGGATAAATAATGGGATTAGAAAAGGCATTTAGACAATAATCCAGTCAAATGAGACTTTGAAGGTTACAAAAGTTCCCATAGAGCTAAAAATTTGTAGGAATGTTGAGAATACTATTACAAATGAATTGTGAAAAGTCCCCATCAATTGACCTTGTGCAAAAAAAATTGTTGATGGTGAAAGTTTGCAAATATAGGTTTCTCGCGTTTTTCAGCTAAACGATGAGTTTTATGGCAAAAATAGTTTAGACAAAAATTGTAGATCATCTGATTCTCTACAAAAAAATTATCCACACTTTTATTCCATAAGTATTGCCATATCCGTGATACAGCGGTTAAAAGAATTGAAAAAAATATTTTATTCGTATTATGCACACATTTCCACACCACCTATGAGGTAATGTGCTTGGCGCTTTTTTTATAACGTGGTTAAAACCGCGTATTGTACTTTATTTCTATTTTAAGGACTAATTTGACTGGACTACAAACCATTTTGACATATTCTCATCCCATTATTACATTATATAAACAAAAAACGATACATCATTTTAAATAAACTAGGTATGAAATGACATTTGTATTTTACATTCATTTCTATTTTTTTTGTTGTTAAACATTGCACATTGAATATGGCTTTATTAGACAATCATGTTATGCAGCATGTTCACGGATTCGTGCGCAACTTACTTGAGCAAGTAAAGTAATCTTTATCATAAATAACATCAATACATATAAATAACATAATATTTTGTATCTATATCACATTTACATTTGTTTCAGAGTTATTTTAATCTAAAGCTAAATACAGTTTTTGATACTATGAATCACACATTTATATTGCACTGTAAACTTAAATAACTAATGGAATTATTAGGATTAAAAATAGTAAACTAACCTCAGTGTATAAAATTTTTTGACGTAAAAATTAACGACATTTAAAATGGGCTTACATTTAGCCTTTTGTAACATAATTACTTTGGAATATCTAATGTGCGACTAAAAAGATTATAGAGATTTATTAATAATGGAACCTATGAATTCGTAGTGTGGCAACACATATTTGCTGTCATTACAGATTTGTAAATAAAGAGCACTGAGCAACCGATTAGTTTATTCTTCTTCTTTAATTTAATGGCTTTTGGTTATGCCAAGACAGCACACCGATTAGTTTATTTTTTTTCTATCAGATTTTTGTATTTTTGACATAAACACTCAAAATTGAGCTTGAGTTTATGATTTCATCTGTAACTCACAAGCAAGTGGAACAGAAAAAAACTATGATCATTATGATCGCTTAGTGGAACGTATTACGTTGCCATAGTATAGTGTGAATAGAAATTTTAGAGCGTAAAGCCAATATACAGGTTGTCCCGTAACTAATGGCTAATACTCAAATAGTAGATACACAACCTAATTATCTAAAATTAATTTGAATAGTTTTCCAAAAATCCCTAGGGTGACCAAGTTATATTTTATTTTGGATTTTAAAATTTTTCTTTCTTGAATCAGTTTTTTCAATGCCGGAACTGTAGTAATTAAGATATTAAAGATATGATTATTGTTATACATTGCGGATTAAATTACCAATGTACTATAATCCTACTTTTATAAATAATGTTTTATTTGTGTTGTAGAAGAAGCTTTGAATGTAATAATTTTTTTCTTTCATTAAGATGACCCGATTTAAAAAAAAATATCCTGTAAAAAAATGTATGGAGCTGAACTACCATTTGTATATTATCCATTAACTACGAGACAACCTGTTTAAAACAATAAAAATCAATGCGACTTAATTTTTTACTTTAATTTATGATGCTAGCTTTTCTTAAGCGTTTTCATGGAAGACTTATAACTAGCTTTTTAAAACGCCAAAATAAATCATATTTTCGATAACATTATTATTTTGCAATTTAATATTTATTATAGTATCATATTATTTACATTTTTAACGCAACTCTCTTTTTGACTTGTAAATCTCAGGAAAATTACCTCATTAATTTTTTTTTTGTAACAATTATTACCTCATAGAATAGTCAAATATTTACAATCAACAATACCACGGACTTATATTTAACTAGACGCCGCAACCGACCACCGAAAATCCAGACGTTTGAGTTTATTTAAGGTTCTGCTACCTTAGATATAAAAGTTAGCTTATTTTTTTATAGCAGCAGTTTACAATATTTCAATTATTAAATATAATCACTAAATACTTGGCTGAACAAAAATAATAATATTATGTGCCTTGATTGGGGGCGCCATAGTAGTCCAGTATTTTTAGGCATTTTAAATACAAATCTGGGGAAAAATTCTGAACTGAACTGAATTTTTGTATACACCTTTATTGCGGTGTTATTAAGAAGATGTGAAAAATCGACATCGATATCGTGCCAGCTAAAAAGTAACAAAGGTCAAAAGGTCACGTAAATCAGTTTTTCGCAAATATTTCGCGACCTAGTAGTTCGGAGGTCAATAGAGGTCATTATAAAAATTGATCCTCATAAAATGTCTTTTGCAGTTTTTCTGTAACTGTTTTCGGATTAAAGCGCTGAGAAAGCGACTAAATAATACATACATAAATATATAACAACAAAATTGTGAATGTGTGCGCTCAGCTAAATTTGGATTACTTTTTGCGGTGATTTTGTAGGCACATAAAATATCGAACAGTATAAAATCGTTGGATGTCGGTAGTACTTCTTTGAACAAACTCTGGCATAAAGACATCTACTACTAACAATCGATATTTGTTTAATATTCATTTTACTACAGAAAAAGCGGCGTCTAGTTAAAAGCTAATCCGTCCGTGGTCAATATGTACATTCAATCTCTATTTATTTTTACATATTTCTCGAATATGAAAGCTGTAATATTAACAAATAGCATGTTTTTTTTATAGTTAATAGTTAACTTATTTTATTAGTATACAGTACTAACGAAATTCAAATGCCATTGTCACTATCAATTCTTTTTGGCTGAACCAAGTCTTTTCTCATTAATTTTAATAGGAACCCATAATAGATTTTCTATGTTGAGCTTTACTCAGAGGCACAATTATCCGCACATTTTATTATACTCGCGTCATATTAAAGTGGGCGGATAATTGTGCCTATGGGTATATAATGCAAAGGATTTTACTTTATTTAAGCTCTAAAACAGAATTCAATCCACATTCCGCAAAAGTCAATAATTCACACAAATATAAACCTAATGGTAATAGCTATAGAGCATAATTTTCCGTCGTAGTCATTCTGTCCGTAGCCGCAGCGGGTCTAGAAATGGCAAATCACTAGAACTGTCGCACTCCATTTGGTGGAACACTGTTAGGGGTACCTCTTTCACTTTCCTCACTTGTTTGGTCTGTTTGAGGGTCTGTTTGGGGGGCTGTTTGGTGGTCTGCTTGTGCGGGGGAAGCACTACCACCGGCACCAGCTGTCGCCGGCCGAGGCTGTAGGTGGACTGGTTCTCTGCCGCCTCCAGGGCTGTCTCCACGTCTATCAGCGCGTGGTTGCGGCACTGCAGCAGGGCTGCCAACTGTTGAGAAACATTGGGGATAAAGGAAATCCACTCATATACAATAGGGATGATAACAGTTTTTAAAATTGTATATAAATTTGGAGTATGCTAATAGTAAAGCAATTTTGTATACAACACAACAATAAATCCCACCACAAACTGTTTAGATTAATAAGCTAAATACATAACTCAAAACATACGTCGTATACAAAACGTTACATACATAACAGTCATATTGCAAGCTATCACACAACAAACATTCGTTTAATATGCATACATAACGCACACGCGCACATCTATCATTAGTAAAACAGCCATAAGTATTAAATTAGTCGCAATAAAACCTTGTCAAAATGCATACGTATTTTCTTTAAAACATCTCCACTACCTGCAGGCGGAATTCAACCTTAACGAGTTCATCTTTTTGAATTTTTAGAGCGCAGAAGCATCGTCTGATGGGGCCTCTTCTGAGACTCAGACCTCGGCTTAAAGGGCCGTTCAGGAAGGGTGGGTTTAAAACCCACGTCCGGGTGACGTCAAATATCGGGGACCTCGTCTTATCCGGCGAAGAACTTTGTAACTTGTGTTTGTGTTGTTTGGGAAGTGTCGTCACTCGTTACGTCATCGTCAGGATCGTAAAGGACGTCTAGATCTACCATCAGCAATGGAATCGGGGGTACTATGTAAAGGTAGGTAGGTAGGTTGGCTGGTGGGAGGCTTCGGCCGTAGCTAGTTAACACCCTACCGACAAAGACGTACCGCCAAGCGATTTAGCGTTCCAGTATGATGTCGTGTAGAAACCGAAAGGGGTGTGGATTTTCATTCTCCTCCTAACAAGTTATTCCGCTTCCATCTTAGATTGCATCATCACTACCATCAGGTGAGATTGTCAAGGGCTAACTTGTAATTAATAAAAAAAAAAAGCAATTTTGTACACAACACAACACAAGAAATCCCATCACAAACAATTTTCTGATTGTGTAAGTGCTGTAGGCTCCTTAATAGGTTTGACCGAGCGCAGAAGCATCGTCTGATGGGGCCTCCTCTGAAACTCAGACCTCGGCTTAGAGGGGCCGTTCAGGAAGGGTGTTTTGGCCGGAGTGTATATGTCCGGGCGCCCCTGAGATAGTGGGTTAAAACCCACGTCCGAGTGACATCAAATATCGGGGACCTCGTTTTTGCCGACGAAGAACTTTGTAACTTGTAGCTTGTGTTATTGGGAAGTGTTGTTGCTCATTACATCATCGTCAGGATCGCCAAGGACGTCTAGATCTACCATCGGTCACACTGATCGGGGGTGCTGTGGAAGGTACCTGCAAGATCTGCTGCAGCGGCTGCAGCGCCTGCGGCGGCGGGCGCGGCAGCGCGGCCTGCAGCGCGGCGGCGGCGGGCGGCAGGCGCGCGCGCAGCAGCGCCAGCGCCGCCAGCGAGCGCGCCACGTCGCCGCCCTCCGCCACGCCCTCCGAGCCCGACGACTGCGCCTCCTCCTCCGCGCGCTGCTCGAAGCTCCACGTCGAGCTGGACGCGTCCACCACGCTGTCGGGCCGACTGGAACAGTGATACTCGAGTTTGTGGCACCATCAACATACTCTGACTGTATTGGATAGAAGCAGGCGTTACTTTGCGGAAGTTCATCATGAATATATAATAATTTATTTATTTTGCTATCATCCGAACCCATGCGACAACGTCACCCAGGTCCGACAAAATACATCTCCTGAGGATGCTCCGGTTTCGGGGTGAAACGTACGTAGAGAGTATTTTGTCGGACCTGGGTGACGTTGTCGCATGGGTTCGTCGACTTTTTGCGGATGATAGCAAAATAAATAAATCATTATATAATACTCTGACAGGCCAAGCATCTCTCGCTACAGGGGCCGCCGCCGATCGCATGTTCATTTACACGAGCAGCAACTGCTATCGCCGACTGCAGTCGTCGGCAGCAGTTGTCAGCTGCTGTTGGCAACGTGCTGTTCGTGTAAATGAACCCTTAGCAGCGTCTCCAGCGCTGTCAGATGCAACAAGTGGTACAAGTCAAGGCCAACTAAAGAGCTATCATTCTCTGATAGACTATGGAATGTGTGCTTAAAGGTAAGCTCTTTATTAAGCAAGCACACGAAGAAAGAACCAACGTTATATATATCGGACAGGCAGTGTAGTTTTTGTACGAACCGGTCTACTGGTGACTTTCTAAAGCCATTGAGAAACAAGATGAAGCACTTCGCCATATCCCTTGACATACAATTAATTTTTTCTTAATCGAACGGCAAAAGTGTGGAACGCACTTCCAGCGTGTGTTTCTTGCCTAAAATCTTAACACTTTCAAGTAGAATCCTCTGGGCAAGCGCTGACCATTGCTTTAAATCAGGCAAGAGTGCAGTAAAGCTCCTATTGACCATAAAAAAGTGTCTGTCATCTCCGACACACGAATGGAGTTTCCTCTTTCAGACCGACTGTCTAAATAGGTATATGTTGCCCCGCAGCATACGCTATGTAGATCTCGATGCTCTTGCTTGAAAAGTGAAAGGTGTGCAACCGAGGAGCAACAGGCCGCGGCATGCGCGACCGCCAACGGCGTGCACATGCGCGCGCTCGATTGAACGCTATTGGCGGCAGCGCATGGTGAAAGGTACGCAGAATAGGTTGCGCACAAAAAAGTAACGCTGTCATTCATCGAAACTGCCCTTATTTTTTTCATACCTGGGGCTATATATGAAAAATCGATTGTTAAGGGGTAAAGTCCAAAAAGCTGTGCACTCACACGTTGTTGTGCAGGTGCGGCGGCGGCGGGCGCGGGCGCTCGTGCGGCGCGCGCAGGTGCAGCGCCAGCGCGCACACGTGCGCCGCCGACACCGCCGCCGGCCGCATCAGCAGCGCCAGCGCGCCGCCCGCGTCGCTCTCCAACACTGTGCCATATTACAAACAAAATGATGAGGATGTTTGGGCAAGGAGAAACTTCTAACGAGTGTCACGACTCACGCAAGCTCCTGACGGGCAGCAGCATGGCGAGGATGACGTAGTGCAGGTTGGGCAGCATGGGCCCGTCCGAGAACAGGAAGCCCCACAGCAGCGGGGCCCCGAGTGTACACGAATGTCACGACTCACGCAAGCTCCTGACGGGCAGCAGCATGGCGAGGATGACGTAGTGCAGGTTGGGCAGCATGGGCCCGTCCGAGAACAGGAAGCCCCACAGCAGCGGGGCCCCGAGTGTACACGAATGTCACGACTCACGCAAGCTCCTGACGGGCAGCAGCATGGCGAGGATGACGTAGTGCAGGTTGGGCAGCATGGGCCCGTCCGAGAACAGGAAGCCCCACAGCAGCGGGGCCCCGAGTGTACACGAATGTCACGACTCACGCAAGCTCCTGACGGGCAGCAGCATGGCGAGGATGACGTAGTGCAGGTTGGGCAGCATGGGCCCGTCCGAGAACAGGAAGCCCCACAGCAGCGGGATCTCCGCGCGCGGGAACTCACGCCCGAACAGCAGTCGCAGCCAACGTCTGTGATATCAACATTTATAACATATCTGCCATAAACAAACAAATATTAAATTTTTTTCTAAATTAAAAAAAAAAATAATTGGTATGTGTTATATATGCGCGACTTCATGGTATGAATAGGTATTTTACTGGCTTCACCACTTCAACATAAATATGCATGCAGCTATTTTGAGCACTATTTTGTTCTAGAGTAAGTGAACTGTGATATCTCTTGAGATATTAATTTAAATGGAATGATGTCAAGGGCATTTTTTTATAAGAATTTAAAATGTTTACTATAATTGTGTAAAATAAGTATTTGATTGCTGTTTATTTTTACAGAAACTATTACTGTGGCATTTTGAGTTGCATTTAATAATTCCTGGAGACACTTGTACTTTTTATCAATACCCTATTTATCATTAGAGACATACCTAACACGAATTTTGCCATGTGGATGTTTTACTGTGTTGTGAGCTATTTTTCCGCTGAGTTTTCGATCTTTGAGCGTAATATATATATATATAAAAGTTGGGTTAGAAATACACTATAAACTCAACTCAAGAAAGGCTGGATCGCTTTGGCTAAAATAATCAGGTTAGAGGTACAGTAGGAGTAGCCTCACCTTACTCCTACCTTACTATATCAACCTAATTCTAGGGTTGAGTAGGGCTGAAGGGTAGGGTAGGGTTAGTACTTAGGTCGGTCCGCTTGTATAAGATAATAGCTACATTCCGAACAGCTCCAAGGATATGTTGCAGTCGGCGAGGTGCGCCGCCAGCTCCGGGTCGGCCGGCGCCAGGTGCTGCTCCCGCAGGCGCTCCAGGTACCGCACCACTTCGTTTTGACTCTGATATACAAACATATTTATTCCAGATTATATAGATCCAGATATTCTTAAATTGTTCAACAGCTTTCGAGCGAGCTGTCATCCATTGCAACTGCAACTACACTCCCAACCTTAACGCTAACTTCAAGCAGAGGCGTCCCAAAAACGTCCTTTACGATCCAGACGATGACATGACGACCGACAATACTTCCCGGGCAACACAATCACAAGCAACACAGCGTCTTCGCCTGCGAAGACGAGGTCCCCGATATCTAACGTCACCCGGACGTGGGTTTTCTAACTCACGATCTCGGGGGCGTCGATGCAGTTCTACTTTCACCGTTTTACCATAGAACATTAATGTTGATTGTATGCCTCATGGAGTGTTACTGGGGAGGCAATGTGTGCTGTGCGTTGTTCTGATACTCTGCTGCATCTAAGCATAACGTGTATCGGTTATTCTTATTCTTCCATGCTTCTTCTACACAGAGAACTGTTGGTTATCCCTAGAATTGTGACAACAAGTCAATCACATTTATCATAGTTATGTGTGCATTGCTCTACACAGAGAACTGTTTTTTGTCCCTAGAATTGTGACAACAAGTCCAATCACATTTATCATACTTACGTGTGCAGTTCTGGAGGTGGGCAGTCGGCCGCAGTTGTTGGGGATGACGTCACCGGTGGAGTAGAACTTCTCCAGCCCTTTCATTATGGCGCTAAACAGCATGCTGGAAAACAGACACTCTATGAAACCAAATCTAATCATTATAATCATATTGATCATATATACCTATTGTTAAATGGTGATAAAGTATAAAAGAATAAACCTGGCTGAGTTTGTTGTGGGCACTTCTTGGACCAAAGCTCGTTTGGAACCCTCGTAACTTTAATTTTAAGTTTTCGAATGATTATTATCACCATTATCTTAAGTTTAATATAACTTGACGTTTCGAAGAGCTTGTAAACTAAGCCTAATTGAAATAAATTAATTTTGACTTTTTGATGTAAGATACCTCTTATGAAACATACCCCATATGTGCCAGCCCTTGCATTTAAGTTTTTAATATTGAAATCAAAAATGTATGAACATCTACTTTGTTTAAAAAAATATTTTCGTTTCATTAATATTCATAGAGAGAACTTTCATGTTCCAAGTGATTGATAAGTTATGATAACCAAACCATATAAATATTGGAAAAAATACGCATTATGTAACTTATTTATATCACAAAATAAATACTAAATATTGAATATATAACTTTTTTGTATATTTTATATTGAGAGTAACAGCTAATTTAATGTGCAATGGAAATAAAAATACTCACTAACTGTCGTGTTCTAAGTATTCTTCCTGGAGATAATACCGTAAAGTGTCACTGGAAAAACAATATTTCAATTATGAGCTTTAAGATATATACACATAAGGTTCATATTAAAATAGCAAATATAATAAAATCTCGAACACTACTTATAATAAATAAATTTTGCTTACAAGAACGATTTGTAAGCTAGTAACTGGATTATGGACATACATTGATATACATGCATACTAAAGTGGCTTTATTAGAATGAAATGTACACATCCATATTCAGGGACGTAACCAGGGTCATTTTGTAGGTAGGACTGAAGGGGGAGTTGTAATATTATTGAAGGTTTAAAATTGAATCATGTCAAAATTTGTAATTAGTTATGGTTGACCGAACAACAATGGAAATAAACTAATTTAGAGGGTATTCTAAAAATATTATTACAAAGCTTGCTTGCTTGCTTGGTTCAATTTCTACAATAAAAAATGTAGTCGCATACATTTAGTTACATTATTTATGGCAGACTTGAAAACTATATCACAAGCAAGTTTGTGTGTAAAGTGGTAACTCAGCAAAACAGAAACACATTGGTAAATTAAAGTCATACAGAGACATGTGACATTGAAACCCGTTTACTAAAAACTGTTGTAAAGTAGTAGAGTAGTTACTCAGCACAGCTGATAATAATTTATAAACATGTTTCAGCTTTGCTAACACTTCTTCAGTTTCAGTTTTACCCCTGTCTAAATAATTAAAAAAGTAACATCATTGTCAGATGATGGACGTCCATTGCTGGACCTAGAACTCTTTCAGAATTTTGTGTGTTACTCACACAAAAAATTTTTGTTTTTCTGGGAATCTCCACATTTCTGATTCGACAAATCAGACATACTCTGAATTACCACCAATTACATTCTATTGGATTTGTATCTCACTCAAATTCATTATCATAGTCTGTCGTTTTTTGAGGGGGACAAGGTAAAGTAAAATATTTAACACTAATAAAATATAATCCTGTGTCCTTACACTGAACACAACTATAAATTTTAAATCGTAACACACACATGTAATTTACAGTTTGTATGAACACATTAGATCATGATCCTATATTTTTGAGACAGGGTAACCTCTATAGTACGATTATTAATTCCAGCCACTAAAATGACAAGTGCAACTGTCACTGAAATTTCAATTTACTGACTGGAATGAATAATCTTATGTAAGATTTATTGTATGTTCGATTACTAATTCCAGTCAGTACTATGACATTTCAGTGACAGTTGCACTTGTCATTTTACTGACTGCAATTAATAATCGTACTATTGTAAGGCAGGCAGTTTCAGTGTTGCGGAGTTACCTCAAGTGTTGCGGAGCGAATATCCTGTCGCAGTGCAGTTCGTAGAGCGCTGGCGCGAGGATCTCGTGCATGCCTTGTCGGTACCCGGGGCTCGGGTGAGAACGCGCCCAGAAGAACAACACACGCACCTGGTTATCATGTTGAGAGGAATTGAGAGTCAGTGGCGGATTTACGGTTTTAGCATCTTGTATTTACAAAAAACACTGTGTACTGAAAGCATTTCATAAAACATAATTATTTTGAAATCACAGACACTAAAATTTTATATTTGTGTTGATTAGTCAATATTACCATCATGTCCTGCACGTCTTTGTCACGGAAATACGCTTCATCAGGAAAAGTTCGGACGACATCTTGTAGTATCAACGCCTTAAGTTCATTGTCACAAAAATGCTGCTTCCATGCGCTCTGCAAGACATTAGCGTAAAATAAAGTAGTGGGAAGACATTAGCGTAAAATAAAGTAGAGGGAATAAGTGTATACTGCCTATACGAACGAACGAAAAAGAGATTATATAATGATTTATTTAATTTTGCTATCAACCGCGAAATTCGGCGAACCCATGCGACAACGTCACCCAGGTCCGACAAAATACTCTCTACGTACGTTTCACCCCGAAACCGGGGCATCCTCAGGAGATGTTGACTCTACAACGTGCAATTGCACGTTGTAGAGTCAACATCGCGGTTGATAGCAAAATTAAATAAATCATTATATAATCATGATGAACTTCCGCAAAGTAACGCCTGCTTCTATCCAATATTTGAACGAAAAAGAGCTTATGAATATTTTTAGTTGATAAAACCTAACCAGTTTAGATAGTAATGGGGCCCCATTTGTTTATTTGCACCAGAGCCCATGGTTACCTAGCTACGCCACTGCCTATATGCATATTTAATTTTATCCTCAGACTCTTTTTCTTTGCCATTGAGTTTTTAATTAAAGTTCAAACTATACCTCATCATTCTGCGAGAGAGGGTCATCTCCGATCACTGCTCTAGGATCCATTGAAAGTTTTTTTTTCAAGTCATTGTAGAAATTCCTGTGGCCTCTTATACTGAAAAAAACATTATTATTATTAGTTGTATAGGCTAGCGCAAACGCTTAGGCAGAAAGAGTTTAATGTGTTGTCTCTTTAGGCACAACCAACAACTTATGGCAATGTGTGAAGACCCAATATAAATCGGTTTCACAACTAAGTAACCGAAAAGTCTGACCTAATTACGAGAACATTATTGTCTGACAACAATAGTCCAGCAAACGAGGATTTAAGCCTTTCAGGGTTAAGATCCCCTAAATTCCTCAATCGAGGACCGAGGTTCTCGATTCTTTACACATCATCCAGATGCTAGTCCTAACCAGTTATCTCAGTCAGCTCATAAATCCATTGATCCCAAAGTACCTTTATGCCAAGGTCTCATAGAACGACCTCTACATTTCCTTACCCCTATGCTATGTTCTTCTAGGAGGTCCTGCAATCCTACAGCCAAATCCCTGAATGACGTCACTGCCGCCTCATTAAGGTCACAGTTAGAAAACATCAAACATTAAGGCCGTTTAACAATGTAATAACGAAGCTACTTGTTCACCGTTTCGGTTAGAAATAGCATGCACTGGATACTCTAATTCCAGTCAGAACCATACTCGTATACGGTCGTAGGGTCTGCCCTTGCCCTCAAGCAGTGTGCTAGGTACCTTTCGCTTCGCTCGCTGGTCCGTGGCTGGCATTCACATCTGAAGGACGCATCGTTTCTTAACTTTACTTAGTTAATGTATTGACATAGATAAAATATTTATTATCATCAAACCCCCAATAATAAAGTTAGGCGGTCAATACGCGAAAAAACAATTCTGTTTTCTACAACGCGTTTGACTTGTGGTTAATCGAGTCTGGTCCACTCTCTAATGACGTCGAATCATTTTCTCCTTTGACAATTGATTAAAGATTGAAGAATATTATCAACTTATCTGATGTCCATGAATAACCAAATGAAGGGTAGGCATTGTAGCATCTAGGTACTCCATGTATATTCGCACACTGCCACCCTTTGCATATTGTCCATATATGTCAAAAAATTTGGTTCTTCTGTGGATCACAGAGATACACTGAGCAACCAAATGAATGAAAATCGTTTAGATGCTCATAAAATCACTACACATGCTCATGTCATGTCAACAAGTCATGATGAAAAGAGTGATAAAAAAAATATTTTTTCTTTTACAAACATACTTTTATTATCCCAATTAATTAACCAGTTCCTTATTTAAACATAATATTAACATCAACCATTTATTTTTATATGGTTGATGTATGCAGATATTTTTATAAAAATAACTAGCTGATGCCGCGCGGTTTCCCGCGTGGTTCCTGTTATTGTAGGAATACGTCGATAATATATAGCCTATAGCCTTCCTCGATAAATGGGCTATCTAAAACTGATAGAATTTTTCAAATCGGACCAGTAGTTACTGATATTAGCACATTCAAACAAACAAACAAACTCTTCAGCTTTCTAATATTAGTGTAGTTATAATTTTATTGCAATATCCGTTCTTAGTGGATATGTGCTAACTATGGGACAAATATCTTAGCAATCCATGGATTCACCGGGTGGTGGTTCCGTCATATGGTAGAGAGAAAAACAAGCAAAGGCCAGGAATTGTGATCTTGATGTAGGGTTAAGAAATTCCTTGACAATCAATTAACACTCCCCTCTTCTGCTCGTGTTGTTGTCCCTGCCTAGCCAAATTTGGTAAGATTCTATTAGAGCAACTTTGGATACCCATTCTAATATATAAAGAAGAATAAAGAAAGAAATTTATAGAAAGTTATAGCGATATATTGCTGGTAATCCTCTCACACCTACTTCTACGGGGTACAGACTAACCACATAGCCATTCTTAGTTAATAAAGTTTCATCTTTGTGAATCAAGCCGTTTTCAATATTTTATGATAAATGACCTTTTACATTTGTATATTAAGATTTTACAGATTCTGTATTAGCTTAGTGAATATAAATAATAAAAATATAGTTACCTCATCAAAACATCTCCACTTGGCGATGGAATAGCATTTAATAAAATAGCCCAAGCCAAACTCCTTGGTCGCACTAATTTCTGATCTACTGCAGCTGTTTTCAGATACTCCAAGCTCCATGTTGGGAATTGTAAGCTTGAAAATATAATATAAAAATAATACAAATAGGCTGCACCAACTCAATCTTTGCCTAGACAAGAGATCTATAAAAAATATCAATATAAAAATTTGAAAATATAGAATAAGAAAAATATTTTTATGATTGGACCACAATTGAGGTTTTACCTTGCGGCCTCTTTCCTGCCCTCCCTTTAACATCTTTAAAGCAAGCTGGAATAGGTATTTTCATTGCTAGCACGCCCCAAATTAGACCTGATTAATGTTTTCTATCAGGAATTACAGTCAAAGGCAAGCCATTTAAAAAAGTTAGATCTACAATCTTAGTTGCATCAAATATAATCACAGTCAATGTTCAAATAACAAAAAATACTTCATCTTACGTATAAAAGAGTACTTAGTTAAATAAAAAAGAAAACGCGTGTTATTATTATTCTGAAGATCAAAGACATTAGATATAAAGCCTTTCACTTACTCATAATCGCGGGCCTCATAGAAAGGCTTTGAAGGAGAACTTGGCGAACCATTCAGGTTGTTTTGTTCCTACAAAGTAAATACATTTAAAAAATGACTCATAACAAACACTTACTTTGAGAAATTTGCAACTCAAACTCACCATTTTTATTGAAAATCAATAAAGAAACATATCGATAATATCATTTAGATTTAGATACTACACACACAATACGATCACTTTGTTATTCTTATTCTTTGATTAATTTCACTACTACAAAGTTGCAAACTGAGCTTAAATGTTTTGTACAAAAAAATTAGCACAGCTGTGTACGACATTACATTGACATTTGACATTAATCTTTTTTTTTATTGTCTAATCTCTATAACGGCTCTGAGTGAGCTCAAGCCCTTTTGAGCATAGACTTTTGACATTAGGGCTATATTTCACTAAGCGGTCCTAACAATCGCCCTCACGACCACGGTTTTTTCCGTTTCAAATCAACGGGTGATGTAAATTAAACAAACTGGCGAATAAAACAAGCTATGTTAAAAGTTTAAAATGTATCACCTGATTTCTTTTCTATTTTACGGGTCTACAACACTTAAAATGTATTTATTTTTAATAAATAAATATCACATAAAACTTAAAAAAGACACAGTATTGAGTTTTTCCACTTAAGGTGTTCCATCATTGTTCCATAAAGTTGTCAATAAAAATAATTTTGGAAAATGTAATTTACTGTTGAAGTCGATTAAATACGAAGAAGATAATTATTACTCGTAATAAAAAAAATATTTTTGAGACACCATTAGAATAATCCAGAAAAAAAATAGTCTATGAAATACATTATTGCCATTATCACGAAGTTTTTAAAAAATATAAATTATGTGCTCTTAAACTAATAAAATAGTTGTTTGTAATTTAACATAATTGACTAATAAAAATACTATCTACCTATTTGATTTTTTCATTTAATGAAAAAGAAAAAAATTTACCCGCCAAAATATTGACAATCGACTTCAACGATACGCAACGCAAGTCGCAAGCGATACGCGTTACGTGTTGTGATAATCTGTAGTGGAATAGAATTACAGAAAAGCCAAATGCAATGCAATAGGTCTTTCTCTTTTTATTTAACGAACGCGTTTGTGCATTTTTAAGAAACTACCTATCAATTTCGGAAATCGGAGCTTCTAAAAGTTTTTATAATTTCGGTTTCGTAATTTTTAGTGAAGCTAATGGTTCTGAGTTATCTAGCATGTATTCAGTGGGTGCAGAGATGGCGGATAATGTTACCGTTATTGTGTTGTGTGTAGAGAGATCGCAAGCGCTGGCTGGACGATTGCGATGACCGTAAGCGACAGCAAATAATATGATCGCCAATTTACCGCTGCTGTTTGCTGACGGAAACCCGACCGCACTAACGAAGATTAAGGCGGGGAAGTTGGAGAAGTTTATAACATTTATGGTGACATGTTCCTGGGGGCACGACACTGCTAAAGTGATCACACAGCCACAGTGGTGGCCGAGCAACGTCGCCTTCTCGCATCCCTTCGTGCGGCCCCGCCAGGTACCAGAGGACTGGGAGCTGAGACTTAGAGGCTTGGTGAAAAAATGCTATGATTTTCACAAGAGTACTTTTCTCTTAGTGTTTTCTGCACAGCTCGCTCGATACCAGCAGAAGAGGTTGAGGTATGTGGATAACCGTGATGACACAACATCTCTCTATTACCGTCCGAATGGACGTCTCCTAGTGACCTTTCGGAACGAGAACCTGTACTATGACCGGGAGACTATACCAAGAGAAGTGGAACCATATGTCAAAGCCACTGACATATACCTTTGCGATAACTGTGATAGTCACTTTGATAACCTAGAAGTTCTACAGGCACACGAGAGATTGTGTAACAATGACCCTATTCCCTCCAGTACTTGTACTGGTGGTCTACCCGAGTTCCTGTCAGCATTAAAGCTCTTACCAGCTGGAACAAGGGTTGAGAATGTACCATCTACTGATCTTGAAGTCAATTACAAGCCAAGAAATGCAAGGAGTGTGGCTAACATTGATAGAGGACCTCCATATCCATTTTCATCGCTGGCATACATGAAAAATGCTAAAATCAATGTTCAAAGGGACACAAGCTTTTCTAGAGAAAGAGTAGAAAGATATTGCTGTGTGCCTGCTTCGGTTAGTAAAAATTTAGTTAGCAAAGGCAAAGGACAGTTTCCGGTCAGATACAGGAGGCCTATCGATTACTGGCAACGGAGACATGTATTTCCTGATCAACGAAAAAAAAAACTTCTTGATCTCAAAGGCCAACTGTTACTTTTAAAATGCCGGCCTGTAACTGTGGAAGTCCAAAGGATGTCACCAGAGAAAATGCAAGAATACATTGATAATCTGCGACAAGTGGCTGAGACTAAACATAATAATGATGACAAGGATATAGTGTTTGTAGATGCCGACCAGCCCACGGACATGGAAGTGAAGTATGATCCACTCAAGAGTGCTTGTGAAGTGATTGATCTGTGTTCAGATGATGAATCACCTAGTGCTAATGAGAACTGTGACCCGAGGGCGGGGGTGACATGTGTGATGCGAGGCGGCGCGGTGCTGCGCCGCACGGCCGCTACCCCGCAGGCGCTCCCCGCGGAGCCCTGCGGCGCGCGCCAGCGCCCGCTCAGCTCTCTCATACTGCAACCCCATCCTGTTATCTTAATAACTCACACTCTGAACAGTTTACAAGCTATAGCTTTAGACTAATTAAATAATTATGTATAAATTGATTGTAGATATCAACTTGCTGACATTTATTTATTATATTCTTGATTAAAATTTCAATGTTCATGTCCTTTTTAATTTTCTAAGAATAATTTAGGTTGTAATAATTTATTATGAAATTAGTGACTTGAATGTCAAAATCACAATACAAGCTAGATAGCACAATAATCTGAACCAATAAAAAGGCGGTATACTGCCGCCATTTTGTAATGGTTAGCAGATCTACAAAATGGTGTCTCATAATGCTCTTTTTTGGTTATTTTAATGTTGAATATTGTTTTTTATAGGTTTGTTCCTAGTTAAATTTTGTTTTAGATAAAAACTAAAGTGCAGTTCCCAAGGCGCTTCAAGAAAAATGGGCGCAATATTTTCATTATACTTGATTTGCATAGTAAACCAACACTTACTCCTTGGTTAACTTGTAATATTTCTTTTTAAAATATGAGAAAATTTCCGTTTGAGCGGATAATTCCGCATTTAGTCCATTTAGTGATATTTTTTTAGGTATTTTTAATAAACTACTATAGCCAAGAACATAATTGGTATGCGTGGAATCTCTGTGGACAAAATGGCGTCATTAGACCACTTCTCTGAACCCATAGTAGCTGTAACATTTATATTGTGCTAAAGATAAAATAAATACTTATTTCATAGAACAACACTGGAACAATTAAAATTGAATAAGCAGCAATAAAGACAAAATGATTTCGCCTACCAACCGTGTGTACTGCTCACTGATAACTGACCATGGCCGTGATAACGTCGTGTCCCCTCCACTGTCCGTAGTATCTAATAATACCTATAGATCATCTACGGATGTATCTACGCATTATTTTGTTTAGAGGAAAATTACAGTAGATTCAAAGGGTGCCTCTTATCGACATCTATTAATAAAAATCGAGGAAACTACGTCACTCGTTACAGATAACGGCTCTCTTTAGCTTACATTTTGTCGGATTTCTTGCATTTTATTATGATGTCTTTTTTTGTTGTCTCCTTAGAATTTTTTTTTGATTTTAGAATGAGTTTATGAAAACAAAAATTATGTGGTGCCATTTTTAAATGTTGATTTTGC
This sequence comes from Bicyclus anynana, assembly GCF_947172395.1. Taxonomy (NCBI): domain Eukaryota; kingdom Metazoa; phylum Arthropoda; class Insecta; order Lepidoptera; family Nymphalidae; genus Bicyclus; species Bicyclus anynana. The sequence continues at coordinate 15,477,119 of NC_069094.1, read as the reverse complement.
TACATAATATCTTTATTTTCGTTAGTATCGTTAGACCTTGCGAGCTATTTTTATTTTCTGGTAAATGTGTCGACAAGGACTAATTAGTAATGATTGTTAAATTTCTCGTAATGAAAGTAGAACTTCGTTAGAGGGCGTAGCAACCGTTTGGGGTACTGGAATCAAAGGGAATTTTATGATTATTTTACTATTGAAATGTTCAATATTACAGATTCGTAAAAATTACAGATTGACTTCGAAGGATATTTTATGTAAAAAAATCCTCAATGATATTTTTCGCAAAAAATAAATAATTCCCACTACTCTCGAGACAGGTCTTTTAACAGGTCCTCAGATAGGTACCTACCCAAAAATGTCCACGGCGTAAGCGTGCCCTCAGCAAGTTAGCTTGTCCCGAGGCGTGGCGTGTCCGTCATAATCAGGCGTCCGAGGCATTATAGTGAGTTTTGAACTTTATATGGCCCAAGTCTTTTGTTCTGAATCTCATTCAACTTACCAAAGCTAAACTTCATTGGGTGTCCATTTGTGCTTGTTCCTTGTATGTGCAACAAATGTCAGGCATGCATATTTACTCAAACTTTTAACCTAACTTCATTGGGTGCCCAACTGAGTGGGTCCCATAGTATACAGTAAATTTTTACACGACTTTTATGGTTTAGATGAATTCTTCGCCCTGCAGTAGGGTAGGAGGCCCCAACTCCAAAGATGGGTCACACCATACATTGTTTGACCCAGATAAAAAAGTTAGTATGTCGCGATGAAACTTTTACCTTTGGGTTAATTTTACTGTTTATAAATGATGGATTTTTGGCCCTACATAGCCGCTAACGCAATTCAATAACGCTAGGTTATTGCGTATTGAATAACATAACATCTCGCATAATAAATACTTAGAACGTAAAAATTAACATGAATTTAAAACCCCGCTAATCCCTAGATTTCTGTTTATATACTTTTAAATAAATATTTTTGGATGATTTTATTACATTTATATTATTACTTACTCTGATTAGGTCTCTTCGTATTTTTCATTTCACCTAGGTCGATTTTGGACTATTTCTTTTGATACAGAACCCGTTGATAGCACGCTACGTTGCTATCTATAATAGATAATCTTTTTTACCTATGTAACCCTGTGTAGGCCTAATAGACCGTACTACTTTAATATTTTAGTTGAGTACGAACAATTTTTGGGCGGTAAATCCAAAAATTGTTCGTACTCGTTCTAAACTAGTCCGAACTTGGCATAAGACGCGCACCACGTTTCTCGAGACGAGAGGAAGAAAAATTAAATGGCGGAATCGAAAATATCGCCTTTCTCTGTCGTTGTTGACAAACTAAGTATTTCATGGTTGGATAGGGAGGAAAAATAATAAATATCAAATAGGAATATTTTAATAGGTTTTGTCACCAAAATAAATAAGAGAACAGTTCATTATTTTCTATTTTACAACAAGAAAAATACATATAGTTGCATAACTAATATTATAATACAGACTAATATTGTAAACGGTTGACTAGTTGTGTGGAAACTCGTTCATATATTTGAAAAAGCTTTTTTTTGTATGGTCGGACGCCGATCTCCATTTTGATCGTACATATTAAAGTTTTTGACAAACGTTTATTTGCCCATTTTTTAAAGTCTGTCTATAATAGTATGAAAAATTAATGCATATAATATATGATTATTTTTCCGTATAATATTATGAAAAAATAATCATATATCTTCGGTCGTAGCTCTGTGGGAGCGCGAGTTAAGTGGACGTCGACTCTCTTCGTCTGACCCATAGATAACGTCCTCATCTGAATCGTTGATCATAGAGAATGCAGGGTTGTCTTTTGTGATGGCGGTTTCTGAAAAAATAAATTCTCTGTTTTGTAAAAATTTAACTTTGGCGACGAATATCTGGCATCTGCTTTTATAATTCTCAATAGCACAGTCGTATAATAAATAAACAATAAATTAACCATCTTCTGCTTAAGGCCCGTCTTCTTCGAGGCTAAAGGTTGGTTTTCTTATAGACCGTACAGACTACTTTAGTATTTTAGTCGAGTACGAACAATTTTTGGATTTACCTCCCAAAAATAGTTCGTACTCGACTAAAGTACTAAAGTAGTCCGAACTAGGCCTTAGAGAGTTACTGAGCCCCCTTGGTGACGCAGCAGTTATCTACTAGCGGAATCCATAAACAATATGACGCGATCACTTAACAACAGCAAATAATAAGTACTTATACCTATTTATAAATTAAACGTTAGATGGAAACGACGTTGTCGATTATTATGTTCCCGAAAAATGGCTATTAAAATCAAATAAATCAAAGGGGTTTGGACCCAAAAGATGAATTAGGTAACATAAACATAATCTGGACATGCATACAAATAATTTAAATAAGTACAACATATTTTTGTAAAGTGGGTAGTTTTATATTCACATCAATATACTATCTACCCCCATTGATCTCCTATGAAAAAGTGGATGCACAATCAGCGACCAAAAAACGTCCCCACTTAATGAGGTCCAAACACAACTTCTTGGCACTCAATTGAAGAAGTCGCATTTGCACATTCAACTTTAAAACTCAATCCCTAAGGTTGAATTTGCTCTGAATTTGGGAATTTATTGAATATTGGACTATATTTAAAGGCCTTTAGGTATAATTTTCTTTACCAATAATTCTAAAACTGTCAAAGCAAAATTAGCCAGTTTTTAAGTGAAATTTTCTACATTATTGTGCGTCCTTTAATCATAAGAGGTCAATTTCTTCACCCGAAATTAATAATTAACTCAGTCTATTTAATTTAATTATGTATAATAAATTTAAAAGATATAAGACTTATTAAAGTTGAATAAAGTACTGACTCATCAATACGTCATCTTGATTTCAATAATGGATAGCATGTTGAATGAATGTACTGTAATAAAAAAATGGATTATTAATTTCGGCCGTTAATGTAACCAGTATTATTGTATTTAAATGAATTACCTGTATTATAACGAATTATTGTTACATGTTAAGTTATGCCTAGTTTAAATAAATCACTTGTCTACATTTTTGACCGTAACTGTACACTCAGTATATTTATTTTGTTTCTTTTATATTTTACTGTTAAGAACCCCTTCCAATTTTGTAAATCATTTAAAAGTAACTAAATAAACAATTCAAATGAATAAGAGATTTTTCATTAAATATCCGTGTTTATTCTTAAACTAGCGGACGCCCGCGACTTCGTCGGCACTTAGACCTCTTTAATCCAGCCTTTACAGTAGTAGGTATCGCTGTAAAAATGGAGTAACTTCTCCCGTTTTCCCAACATTTCCCTTCACTGCTCTGCTCCTATTGAACGTAGCGTGATGAAAAGTATACTATAAACTGCCCAGGAGTATGAAGAATAATTGTACCAAATTTCGTTAAAATCCGTCGAGTTTAAAACTGGGCAATTTTTAAGTGAAATTTTCTACATGACTTCTCGTCGTCCTTTTATCATAAGAGGTCATAGAAAGTTAAAAATATTGAGAAAGAATACAATAAGAAACTTAAGCTAACTTATCCTAATAACTATACATGCCCACGTGGAATGGTGGCAAGAATACTAGCTGCATTTCCGCGCTGGACAGCCAGGCTGATCCTTTGCGCAAAAAATTAGCCAGCCCTTCTGTCACCAGTTGAGGCAACTAGCCGCGGAAATTATTCGGTAAGTTAAAAATTGGTATGCAGACTATTTGTGACTATTTTATTAGGATAGGGGAAGCTGTACTAATTTTTACACCTGACATGGCATTTATAATAATATTGACATTGTATAATATATTCTGACAGTTGATTATTTAATGATCTTCTTCTTTCATGTAGTAAGTAAAAACTGAAATTGGTATATTTTTATTGTTGTTGGGAATGCACACTCAAATCATGTTAATTATTCTTTTTAGTTTTTATGTTATTTTTTATTTTTATTTTTTTTATTATTTGCTTAAACCATGTTAGCATAAGCAGTTAGTAATATAACATTATTTTTAATATTCATACACCTGTTAAGGTAGAAAGCATAAGTGCATGTATTTAAAAGAACAAACTGTAAACCTTGCATTTTCAAATGAATAAACTCAGACCAATTATAGAAGGACCTGTATCGCACTCATAGTCACGAACAAAATTGTCTGTCATTTTCTGAAGAAAACGAGCTGAGATTTGGTATATGGTTATATTTGGTTTTTGCCCGTTTTTTAACCAATTCAATTACACAAAAAGGTATTTTTACGGAGCTCTTTAACCGACGAATACGATTACAACTATTTAACATCGATACTATAGAGACAGTTTCTATAATCGCATTAGATCGTTGATCATATAGTTTGACAGAAAAGTAACGTCTAGCGAGGCAGGTCCTATACAATAATTGGTCTGAGTAAATAAATGAATTATTATTATTATTACCATAAACAAAAGTTACCGTGTAAGGCGCCGGTGCCAGGTGAGAAGAGATAGGCCAGTATGTACAGCGTGAAGTTGAAGAGTCCATACAACGCCATGAACGGCGCCGACGTGTCGTAGTGCACCCCGGGCTGCGCCGCCCAGTGGTCCTGCAGCGCCGCCGGGCCCCAGCTGTGCAGCGCCAGGATGCTGGTGATGAGGGTCACTGTGCCCACTATGATTGACAGACATCGTAGTCTGATATCTGCAACACACTTGGACGTCAATCACGCTTGGTCTTACTTATGGCATGGGTACTTACTCATAGAATCTCATTATTAACCCATATTCTGCTCACTGCTGCACGAGTATCCTCCTCCTCCTCGGGAATGTGAGGGGTTAGGCCAATAGTGACAGACTTCACACACGAAAAATAAGAAAAAGAGAAGAGAAGAATTAAGGAAATTCTCAGGTATGCAGATGATGTTGATGATGTTTTTCCTTTACAGTTTGAGACACGTGATATTTAATTTCTTAAAATGCACACAGCTGAAAAGTTGGAGGTGCATACCCCGGACTGGACTCGAACCCACACCAAACCCTCTGGAATCGGAGGCAAAGTCATATCTACTGGGCTCTCACGGCTCTTAATAGTATTATATCGCATATCGCACACAAATTCACCAACAAAATTGTCTATCGTTTTTTGAGCGGGGCGTGGGGGGGAGGAGGTAAACTCACACATCGAAAATATTTAACACCAATCTGATTCTTTCTTTTGGGTCATTTTCTTATTTCCTCCTTGTCTTTACGTCAGACATGTTGCTTGTGGATTACCTTTCATCCTCTTTTAAGTGTTCTTGGCAATTTTTCACGACATGTTCGTAAGGTCTCCGTATCTCTCCTATCACATAAACATGAATGTACCTACCATCAAAATCTGCTATCTTCTCTCAGATACGTGTTTGTCAGAAACTGAGCTACCAATAGTGATGACTTTGTATTTATGCGTTGCGTTAGGTATAATTGTTAGAGATAAGGGAATTTTAGGCTAGATGATCTACATCAATAAAAAGTTTTGTAGATATCCATAATTAGTTAAAAATTAAAACATATGCTTACCAAAAAACGGCATGTTCCTCAAGTCGCTATACGCTTTCACTATGAGGACCAATAAGTATAGAAAATACAGCGTTACTCCCACGAAGAACATGATTTTTACAACCTGAAAACAAAAACAAATGTTGTTAAAAAAGATGTTTGTCAATTTTAAAAATAGGTAGTTAAAATAATATAATACCAAGTAAAATAATAGACAAAACATTAAGTCTTTGTCTCAAGAGGGTATGAAAGTGTGGATATTATGCACTTTTAGTAGAGCAGGTACACTTTAGTTCGTAGGTAAACAAGGATACCTAATATTTTTTAAATAGCTACTGATCAAAACACAGCAAAATGCACGATAATGCAATGCATTACAGCTTCATTTCATACCTATACACTCTTTGACTAGACTATAGACTTGTTTCGCACCCAAATTCACTAACAAAAAAGTCTGCCGTTTTTTGAGGGGGACGAGGTAAACTCACACATCGAATATATTCTGTGTCCATACACTACACACAACTATAAATTTGACTCGCAATACACACACGCGTAATTTTTTACACAGACTAACAAACACATCGCTTATTAGGTACTTAGTCGATGTTTGCTGTGCCGTCAAAAGAATCGATTCTTTTTAGAAATTGTTTTGATTATAAATTTGATAAAATTATGGTAGAAATACTTACAAGTGAAACATTACTCCATCTTTTACAATACTACAAGTTTATGGCCGATTTTTATTCAATTCAACTACACAAACCGGCATTTTTAGGGAGCTTTTTACACGACGAAAACGATTATAACAATGAAACATCGATTTTATAGCAACAGTTTTTATAAACGTGTTAGATCATTGATTTTTAATCTTTGCCAGAGGGGTAACGGTTAGCGAGGCAGGTCCTGTTATAAATGGTCGAAGTATACAAACAACGAACAATGACAGAATGGAGACAGAGTTTAGTGATTGTGATGGAAGAAGTTGGACCACTCACGGGATAGTTGGGGTTCATGTAGTAGTTGTAGGTGGGGTCGTAGTACGCGTAGTACTTCTGCCACAGCGCCACCACCATGGCGGGGGACCACACCAGCCCAACTATTATCACTTTGAACAGGTAGAATGACACGAAACCCCTCTCGTTCTGAAATCAACGTCACCATGTTTTAAATAGTTATCGTACATTCATAATAATAAAAGCTTTATTCTCTACTACCAAAATACTTGGACCTTGCTTACGAGATGCGATTTTTGATTGAATGCTTTGCGATTAATGATTGAAGTTTAGCCATAGTTTTATTTCAATAATACAGTCAGTTATGTCTTCATAGTGTTTGTGTGTGTGAAGAGGTCACATACCTGTCTGAGGCCGTGGTACTGGGCAAGCCAGGACAGCATGACGCATGCCAGGAACGTGGTTTGGAAGACCGTGTCCAGCAGCGGCGCGAAGCAGCCTCCGCTCACCAGGCGGAGTGGGAAGATCGGGTCTGTGGGACCAGATCAAAATACATAGGTAGAAACAGTGCGATTCTTTATAACGTTTAGGAAGTTTACTGCGGTTGTACAGGTACATAAATGACATCGAATGGACTCGCCACACTGTGATCCTTGTGCTCTAAAGTGCTGCTTTTCGCATTATTCCTCGCGCTTCTGCGATGTTGCCCTATCTCTCTCTTTACTCGCACATTTAAACGCTCCGCATTTGTTCTTTGATTGGTGCTCAAGAACAGTCAAAATGGGGAGCGGTGGGCATCACGAGTAACGTAGTCACACTACGGCTCTGCGTCCTCCAAGCTACAAATGAAATATTACTATTGATACGCTACATAATGGGTATATAAGGCGACGCGGCAGCGGGGACTTAACTTAGGTAGGTAGGTAGGTAGGTACTTTACTGTAGATTTACTATATGATAATTAATTACCTACTATTATTTATCTGTATATTTTAAATGGGTTTATAGCCTGAAATAAAGACATTATTATTATTATTATTAACGCGTGCCCACATCGCACCCACCCGCAGTTACCTCACGCGTCTTGATTATATGGGCCTGCCTTAGGGTTCATTTACTCGAGCAGCACGTTGCCAACGGCAGAGGCAACTGCTACCGACGGCTGCCGTCGACTGCCGCCGAAACGTCGACCTCTGTCAACCTCTTTGACAACGTGCTGCTCGTGTAAAGTAATTGCGGATAGGAGCGATGCGCGCGCGTGTTTGCACGTTTCTGAAAAGTAAACGGCAGTACCTACGCGGCATACTATACAATTCATGTACGCAGTGACACACGATCAATTATAGTCGTGGGTGCTACAGAAACGTGAGAATAATTGACCGTTTGTGTGGCTAACATTAATGCCCCGCTGCGGCGTCGCCATACATACCATAAAGCGTAACAATAGTAATATTTCATTTGCAGCATATCCATAAGTTGATAACGCTATTGTAAGTTCCACGCACATGTCGACGGTAACCACTTAACTTGAATATATTTTTAGCTCTACTAAGTGATTAATCCAATGTATTTTGTTAAATGTAAATTCAGTTGAATAATAAACAGGAATCTATAAACACGCATTTATTTTGCCCCTCACTTTCAACGTTCAACCACACACGGCAAACATTGATACTTAAAAATTGCGCGTCTTAACGCAGGGATATTCCGAAATGATAAAAAGTTTAAATCCAACTTGTTTTTGTCGTTTAACTTATTTATGCCAACTGGCATATATATATACATATATATATATTATATATATATATATATATATATATAAATTATGATAACATTATAATATAAGTATCAAAAGACACACACAAACACAAACACACACACACACGCACACGCACCTAAACTTTACCTAATTTGTTTAAATTCACTCACACTTTAATGTTATAATTATAATTAATCCGAGGGAGAGGGCTAGTTGTCCTTAACACAGACCCATAAAGTCTAGCTAGGACAGCCAGTTCTTGAACTTTAAAATAGTTATAATACCTTTTGTGTGACAAATAAACGATTTATAAACAACATTGATGAATTCCTTAAAGATAAAAGCGCTTGGAGGCCATTGGATCACCTTCCACCTTCACACAAGAAATAAAACTATAAGAAATTGTAATTGTTATCAATTGTAAATTATAATACTGTATGACTTTTTCAAAAGAGCAACTGTTGAGTTTCTTGCCGGTATCTTCTCAGCAGAACCTGCCTTCCGAACCGGTGGTAGAGTCTTTACAAATAGTCAACTGACGTGTCAAAAGTGCTTGTAAACTGAGCCTACTTGAAATAAATGATTTTTGATTTGATTTGATTTGAAACATACTTACCGTTATATAGGAGAAGCAGTGGAAGCAATATTGATAGCCACTTCTGTTCGATGGCCCAGTCTTGCGTGGAAAATTTTCTCAGCGTGTGGGCGAACCAGCACTACAGAATATGAAAAAAAAAACATTATCAAGTAAAAAGTAAACCATATAGCATAGCACCATAGAAGCATTGCATTATTTTTTGATCTAGTTAACATCTAGGTAATATTTTTCTGTAAAACAGGTGCCAACAAATACTATGTGCCTCCTTGAAAACTATCTTCAAAGATTGGTTGTTAAATGTACCATACTATACATTTATATCACTACATAAAATCCATCTATATAACTACGACTGTATACGAGTACCTAGTTATATTATACTTTCTGGCAGGCCTTTGTCTAGAAACTGTTATTATATCTGGACGGTGATCTCCGTGGTTCCCTTGTAAGATTAGGGTAGTTCTTAAATTGTCTGTCATAATATATTTTATAGCAATACTTACCGCTACAGTGAATGTGGTGAGAAGGAATATGAACCTGAACCACGTCTCCATCTGAGTGAACGCTGGATTGTACGTTTTGAACTGAAAACAAACAACACAATGATGCAGAAACTTTGAAACAGGAAAATCTATATGATATTTATAAAACAATAAAAAAAATTATTGTGAATTCAATTTATAATCTAAGGGAGCATTGATCTTTGTTGAAAAAGACACGCGGCCGCGTGTCAATCAAATTCGAGCGAACGGGTGACGCAGCGACCATTAAGCAAACCATTTATAATTTTATAGCCATTACTGACTTCTTAATAATTGTAATTACTTATTTACTTCTCCTTTTTTTAATTTTTAACGATGTACTACATACAAATTATACAAAACGCTATTAACCCTCCGGCTGCGGGACGTTTGAGTGCCCAAGAAACCGGTGGTCAGGGCTCCAGAGTGAGGAACCTCCTCACAATACGCGCCGTCTCAAGAATCACTGCCTCCTGTATCCGACTTAATTAATTACTTAAGCGTGATAGAGAGTAATGGTTCAGGATATGGTGGAACGAACTGATATAATTCATCTTGTAGATTGAAGGGAAAATGCAATACCTGTAACTACAGGGAAACCTACTAAATTCAGTAGGTTTCTAAGGAACTCACGTTCTATATTATCTCCAATAATTTTGCTATTTTAATAAAAAGGTAATTATACTGAATACTTACATAGAATACGATATCCCGAATATTGTATCGATAATGGAACTCCTTCAGCCCGTAGAATCGAATGTTGAGAACGTAATGCGTGTACTCCAGCGAGCCCAGATGGAGTATCATAATTTCGTCGCATAATTGTTTCTTGCATTTTAGATGTTGAGTCCTGAAAATGATATTTTGTTCGAATTCCAACCGGTATAGTCTGGAAAGTTCATTGATAACACTCCCATGATATGCGGGCGACAGGGGGAAAGACTGTGCGGGTGTGAAATCGTGGAAGTGACGTGCATCAGTCGTGGGTTTTTCATTTAAAGCATCGGGAGTGTTACGAACGAAGTTACCAAGCTATAGGATACATCATAGAGGTTTGATTACTACTAGATTAAATTCTTTTTTTTATTCTTTACAAGTTAGCCCTTGACTACGATCTTACCGGATGGTAAGTGATGATGCAATCTAAGATGGAAGCGGGCTAACTTGTTAGGAGGATGAAAATCCACACCCACACACCTTTCGGTTTCTACACGATATCGGGAACGCTAAATTACTAGGCAATACGTCTTTGCCGGTAGGGTGATAACTAGCCAGCGAAGGCTTCCACCAGCCAGGCCTGGACCAATTAAGAAAACCTCAATCGGCCCAGCCAGGAATTGAAACTCCGTCTTATAAATCCACCGCGCATACCATTGCGCCACGGAGGCCGTCTAAAGTAGACTCTACGTTAAATATTTTACCTGTTAGTGACCCCGGCGTCGGGGATGATGTTTTCGGTGATATGTCCGCCCACCACGCCGTCTATTGCTATACTGACTTGGAAGCTCTTGTCGAATATCTCCTCTGCAAACAAATCATCATGTGAGTCACACTACGTAGTTTCACGACACGAAAGAAAAAAAAAGATAAGAAAAACAAGTTTTTACAATCATTAGATATATTGACTATAACCGAACTAAGCACAATTTGCATTACAATAGGGATGATGACAGTTTTTTTAAATTGTATAAAAATTAAGAGTATATTAATAGTAAAGCAATTTTGTAAAAGGAACAGGGTATCTGCGATCATTACTTTCGGAGCTACAGGGATTTAAAGGGTCAGATTTGTGGCGCTACCGTGGATCTATGAAAAACACCCATACAAAATGGCACGAAGTAATTGTTGGGCAGAGCTTGAAGATGCGCACGAGCGATCGATGATCGTGGTGAAAGAAGTAATTGACGAAAACAAGAAAATTAGTGAACAACATTTATTCAAAAATGTTTCACCAAAAAATAGTACAATAAAATTTATATGTAGATTAAAATGGATTACATTACAATATTTATATGGAGGCATCTGCACACAAGAAATTGAATTTGACAAGAAGACATTTTGTCACAGACAATTCATAGAGATAGACATTATCTATGAGTTACAACTTCATAGATAATAAATAACAATATCATGACTACAGCACATTATTGTGTTGGGGTATAGATAATTTAATACTTCCCCTTAAACCAATACAATAATAATTTTGTCATAATATATACTTAATTACATCAAAATTTGTTAAACAATTTTGAAGACATTGACATTTTTACAATATTTTAACATTTAAAATTTTCATAAAATTACAATGTTTAACTTTTGACAAAGCTTTTGTTAAAATATCCGCTATCATTTCATTTGTCTGTAAATAGTCAAAACAAATAACATTTTTATATCTTAAGTCTTTCATGAAATGATACCGAACATCTATATGTTTGGTTCTTCTATGACATTCCTTAGAATTCAACAATTTTAAAGCACTTTGATTATCATTATAAAGTTTACATTCTAAGTATTTACCAATAACTTCAAACACAAACTGTCTAATGAACATAATATCTCTACAAGCATCACTCATTGCTATATACTCAGCTTCTGTGCTCGACAATGCCACAATTTGCTGCTTTCGACTTTCCCAATTTATACAGTTATTTCCTATTTTAATTGCATATCCAGTGTAAGATTTTCTATCACTTGGATCATTTGCCCAATCAGCATCAGCATAGGATACAAGATTCATATTTTTACTACAAGTAAAAACTAAACCATGATCAATTGTGCTATGCAAATAGCGTAAGATCCTTTTAGCAGCTGTCCAATGAGCAGGAGTGTAACAATTATTAAACTGACTCATTTTACTACAACAAAATGAAATATCAGGTCGTGTACACACGCTCAAATACATAAGGCAGCCTATTAGTTCTCTATAATTAAATTCACACTGTAAATTACAATTACTGCCATTATTAGTGAATGTTTCATTAACTTGCATAGGTGTGGCAACATTTTTACAATCCTGCATATTAAAACGTATCAACAACTTTTTAATATATTCTGACTGTTTCAATATTAATATGCCTTTACTTCTGTCTCTATAAATATTCATACCCAAACAGTTTTTGACAGGTCCTAGATTCTTAATACAAAAATTATTACTTAAAATATCAATTAAATAATTTTTCTGTATGTCACAATTACTAAATATAAAGAAATCATCAACGTAAACAGCAATTATAGTCAAATTATTATCATGTCTTACATAATATACGCATGGTTCATTTTTAGTTTGAGAATAACCATGTTTAGTCAACAAATCATGAACTGTTTGGTTCCAAGCTCTACTGGCCTGTTTAAGACCATATAAACTCTTTCTTAATAAACATACTTTATTTTTATTATCACATTCAAAACCAGAAGGTTGTTCCATATATATTCTCTCTTGTAAATTACTATGTAAGAAAGCAGTTGTGACATCAATATGATCTATGTCCATATTCATCTCATTTGCTAAACTAAAAAGTATACGCATAGTTGAGTGCCTCACTACAGGCGAAAAAGTTTGGTCATAGTCAACACCAGGCTTTTGATCAAACCCTCGAGCAACTAAACGTGCCTTGAATTTATCAAAGTTACCTTTTGTATCCTGTTTGACCTTGAACACCCACCTGCATTTGATCACATTATGATTATGAGGTCTATCAACCAGCTTCCAAACCCCGTTTTTGATCAATGAATCATATTCATTTTTCATAGCCTGTTGCCAGTCAGCCTTGTTCTGACTTGCCATAGCATCTTCATATGATTGAGGTTCGTCCAAAACATAATTATGAGCAAAGAGAGAAAGATCTAGTTCATAATCATCATACCTTTTGGGAATGTTACCACGTGTACTCCTTACTGGTCTATTCGGCTCTTCAAGACATTGCTCAGGACTCGATACACCATCAGTCAACTGATTAGGAGATAATATGGTACTACCAGAGTCAAATGATAAAAATTGTTCATCGGCAGATGTCACTGGATCAGAATTTAAAATACTACTTTCATTTACAACATCATCAGAGAAGGAACCAGAAGAGGAGCGACTAGTATTGGACTCTGCAATACAGGGCGCCTCTTCAACACCATCTGAAGTCACAGAAATATTTTGATTATTATCAAAATTATTAATTAATAAATTATTTTCATTATTTGAATTATTATTCCCTGCACTTTTATAACAGTTATATAAAATTGTATTATTAAAAGTTACCTTATTATTATCATTTGATAATAAATTGAACTTTAAAGATTCAATAAAATGAACATTTCTCGATTTAATAACCTTATTAGGACACTGAGGATCTATTAATCTGTAGCCTTTAGAGTCACTGCAATAACCAACAAAAATGTATTCTTTGGATTTGCTATCTAACTTGTCACGGGCACAACTAGGCACTAGAGAAAAAACTTTGCTTCCAAAAACTCTCAGATGGTCTAAGTTCACTTTGGAACCAGTCCAAATCTGTTCAGGAGTAGCACCGGGCACAGCTGCAGTGGGGGATCTATTTTTAAGATAAATAGCCGTCATGACGGCTTCACCCCAATAGCGCTTACCTAAGTTTGCCTCCAAAAGCATACATCTCGTTTTCTCCATAAGAGTCCTATTAACCCTCTCTGCAACTCCATTTTGTTGTGGGCTATATGGTATGGTGGTTTGGTGAACAATACCATTGTCAGCTAAATAAATTTCAAAATTTTTGTTACAAAATTCACCACCGCCATCTGTCCTCAAACATTTAATAGAACAATCTAATTGTTTTTCAACTAAATTTTTAAATTTTATAAAATGAAACATAACTTCATTTTTATTTTTCATTAAGTATCCACATGTCTTTCTAGAATAATCATCAGTGAATGTAAGAAGATATTTATGACCTCCCCAGCTGCTTTCCGACATAGGACCACAGACATCGGAGTGTATTAACTCGAGACATCTATGAGCTCTCTTGGCCTTACCCTTGGGAAAAGAAAGCATTGCTTGCTTCCCCTTAATGCAAGACTCACAGTCTTTCAGGTTGCCAACATTGGAAAAATGTACACCATCAGCAAGCTTATCACGAAGTGCACACATACCTTTATAGCTCAAATGTCCAAGCCGTTTGTGCCATAACTCAGATGACACAGCATATGCAGCCTCCGTTGTATTGCCACCTACCATTCCGGAACACTGACGATTAACTTGTGTATTCTGTGAACAATGTTCTGTTAAACCTATCGCTGGCATGACATTCAATTTGTAAATGCCATTACAGTTATTAGCGCTGGCTATGACTTGACCCTTATCATCAGAAATTTGACAAGCATTGTTATCAAATTTCACTAAATAACCATTTTCAGTTAACCTATTAACGGACAGTAAATTTGTTGATAAATATGGAACATACATTACATTACTTATCATTTTCTTAACATTATTAGGAAACATTACATAAACATTGCCAATACCATTACAACTTAATCTTTCATTATTTGCAACCGTTACCATACATTTCTTATTGATATCTAAATCTACAAACCATTGTTTATTCTTGCACATATGAGTTGTACACCCTGAATCAACTATCCAGTCATCAGAGGAAAATGCAGCTAATACAGATGCAGCAGATGTGTCCTCTTTCTGCTTCTTTCTTTCTCTTATCAGCTTAAAGCATTTTGACTTAGTGTGTCCAGCTCGTTTACAGAAATTGCAGATTATCATTTTCTTATTAGTAGCAAAAGCTGTTTCTCCGTTCCCGTTTCCGTTCTTTTGTAATAGGTTATTATTCCTCCTGAAGTCTTCCTGTAGAAGACGGGCTCTAACGGTTTCACTAGTCAAGTTGTCTTGAAAATTCAACGCCTCTAGTCCTGACACCAACGTATCATACTCCTGAGGAAGTCCACTTAGTAGTAGTTCTGCAACCTCTCTGTCATCAACAATCCTTCCTATGTCTGATAATTGTTGTACTGTTGTCATGACTGCGTCAATGTACTCAGCCATGGATTTGAACTCTGTGTAAGACATATGATGCAATTTTCTTAGTAACACTACTCGGCGAAATAGACCTTTATCCTCGAAGGTTTTCTCTAGATTGATCCAGGCTTCTTTAGCTGTTGTAACGTTGCGAATATATTGTACGCAACATGGTTTAACGGCAAGACAAATTCTAGCGAGGGCTCGCTGTCCACGCGTAGGATCTTCATCCGTGCCCAAAACACAGCCCCATAGGCCCTCTAAGGTCAAGGCCATGCGCATTTGAAATTTCCAGCAATTATAGGTCGCGACGCCTTCCAGTTTGTCAATCGACACACCTCCAGCAAATGTTTGCGTTGTGTGTACATTCTGTACATTTTCATCAGCCATTTTTCTTGTCCTCTAATCGTTATTAAAAATTTTCTACTCACCACGTTATCTGGGTATCATAACCTTTGTTGGGCAGAGCTTGAAGATGCGCACGAGCGATCGATGATCGTGGTGAAAGAAGTAATTGACGAAAACAAGAAAATTAGTGAACAACATTTATTCAAAAATGTTTCACCAAAAAATAGTACAATAAAATTTATATGTAGATTAAAATGGATTACATTACAATATTTATATGGAGGCATCTGCACACAAGAAATTGAATTTGACAAGAAGACATTTTGTCACAGACAATTCATAGAGATAGACATTATCTATGAGTTACAACTTCATAGATAATAAATAACAATATCATGACTACAGCACATTATTGTGTTGGGGTATAGATAATTTAATAGTAATGACGTCGTAGGTAATGTAATGATCGTTAGATTTGTATGTGCGTTCAAACAAAATTACTAACATCTTTGTTATTTGTGCGTTTATGTTTATAGTTCATATATTAAAAAATGTCACATTTAATGTAAGGAAGCTAAAACTGTATGATTTTTCATCTAATTGCAAATATCTAGTCAATCTTTGCTTTTTATGTATAAATTAGTTAACATTGACCTTATTTACCCGAATGTATAATAAAAATCAATATATTCAAACCTAGTCATCATCCCCATTAAATGAGTTACATAATACCGGCTGGGCAGATTGAGATTTTCTTAATTTGTCCAGGCCGTGGCTAGTTACTACCCTACCGGCAAAGACGTACTGCCAAGCGTTTTAGCGTCCCGGTACGATGCCGTGTAGAAACCGAAAGGGGTGTGGATTTTCATCCTCCTCCTAACAAGTTAGTCCGCTTCCATCTTAGACTGCATCATCACTTACCATCAGGAGAGATTGTAATCAAGGGCTAACGTAAAGAATAAAAAAAAAATACAAGTTGTCGCGGTGTGAGATCCGGTTGCTTTCAGACTGCGATGCCATCGCTGTCCTGCGCTGTGGCAGTTTCAAGTCTGGAATATGTATCGTCTTTCTCGTCGCCATCTTCATCGCTGTAAGTGCCACATTCAGGTTCGACCTGGAGGAGCTCATGCGGTAAAAGAAGGTTACCGTCATTGTTGTCGGTGATCACTTCCGCCAGCAGCCACAGCTGCTGCGCGCGCGTGCTGAGCGCGGGGCTGTGCAGGTGGATGGGTCCGCGGTACACGTCTGTCGTGTTTATCAGCACGGCGCCCGCGGACTCCGATGTCGTCATTGTTGGTGATGGACCTGCAAATGTTTTACATCTATGTAATATAGGCACCAACTCCTAGTTACTGATACATGAGGCTTACCATGAAAAACATTGTAAGTACATATCTAGTACTTGTTCGTCGTCGTCGTCGTTATCAACCCATATTCGGCTCACTGCTGAGCTCGAGCCTCCTCTCAGAATGAGAGGGGTTAGGCCAATAGTCCACCACGCTGGCCCAATGCGGATATGCAGACACACACACGCAGAGAATTGTGAAAAATCTCTGGTATGCAGGTTTCTTCACGATGTTTTTCCTTCACCGTTGAGACACGTGATATTTAATTTTATAAAATGCACACAACTGAAAAGTCGGAGGTGCATGCCCGGACCGGATTCGAATCCACACCCTCCGGAATCGGAGGCAGAGGTCATATCCACTGGGCTATCGCGGCTCTTGTACTTTAGTTCTTGTTCACTGTTCTTAAAATATTACTAGCACATATCTCGTGAAGAGTAAAAGACAGACAACAAATGGCCGCCCAACCAGAAATATAGCTATCTCTGTCGTCCTATCGCAACGAAAGAGAAGGCGATATTTCCAGTTCGGCGACTATAGGTGGACAATATAATATGTCATAGGTACATGTCATTGTTGTTTACACGAGATCAGAAAGTTACGTTGGTAAATTCATAAGTGGCGTTGACATGAGATGCACGATTGCGAGCTATGGATAATTTACAAACAAAATATTACTGTGGATACGCTAGAATGTCGTATCTTGAGCCTACAGAAGCAGATATATAAGTTGACTTAAAAGAAACTACCTGCTAATCCAATGAACACACCCAGACCGAAGCACGCAAAAAATGCTATAAAAACCATCACAAACTCTCCTTTGTGCATTGAATAAATCCTCATTTGAACAGACCTGAAAAGAGAAAAATTGTAAAAAAGTTACTGGATTGGTACCTACATATAAAAATTTAAATGTTCTAGGAAACTACCTACTTTCCTTGCCACTTAATACAGTTCCAGGTTTTTTTATTTTTAAATAATTAAGTAGTTTAAATATTTAGCTGAAGGCTTAATTTACGGGGCATTTTTCATTAGTTGAGTGACAAAAACAATGGGATTCATAGTGTGTACCTACCTATATTTTTTCATGTTAAAAAACTATTAATAATCTTAGGAAACTGAATTTATTTTTTTACTGAATTAGTAGGTACCTTGTGAATATCAGCCTTTTCTAAGAATAAGGGTCTGTTTCACTAACTTTCCAAAAATTTCGTCTGTCACTTGACCTAATAAGAAAGTGATGAAACCTACATTTAGAATATTCAACACTTACCACAAGGTTTTGAAACAGTCTCAAGTACCTAACTATATCCCTAGACAACTTAGTATGTTTATGGAAAGCCCTGTCTTCCTATCACGACGAGTTAAGTAAAGGATAACCAATTAACCATAGATTTACGAGTCGGTACAAGTACCTATAATTCTATGAGGAAAACACACAATATGATTGCGAAAAAAAAAATATCTACCTACGTAATTAAAAAAGAACATACCTCTCACAACGGTCGTGGTGATATGCAGGTGCAATATATTTGTTGAATTCGCTGAACAAATCGCTAAACTGCGACAGTGTATTGCGAATCTTATAGTTCCAGCCGCCAGTAGGCAAATGATACGAATATCCAACATTAGCTGTTTCCATGTTTGCTATAACTTTGTACTATTTATAATAAAATATTGCATATGTTTAGTTAGAATTTAAAGCAACAAACACACTATTTACTAATGGCGTTGTATAAAATATACGATGGCATAGTGACCCCGTGTTTACAAGCATTATTGATTTTTCGCGGGGATTGAAAGTTGCCATTGTCGCGCCGCCATATTGTAGAAGTGACGTGGCCCTGACCTTATTGCATACAGTGAAAATTCCCGGACTTTTTAAATTATAATGTTGTTGCAATTTATCTTTGACTACGTTCGTTTGTTTCATTGAAGTATCTCTGCCTGTGGAGAAGTAAAAGAATGATGAAAATTGAAAGTGAAAACACGGAAACTGATAGAGAAAACAAAAAGTTTTTTTTTTCACGGAAAATGGATGAAGATCGTTAACCATGCCTATGAAATGCCTATAGGTAAATAAGTACATGCAATGCTTATAAATATTAATGCCTATAAATAAGTATTAGGATTTCATAATTATAATTTTCAGGCACTTTTTACTTTAAAAAGGCATCCCTTCTTATAAGAAAAATAAGAGAAGAGGGTATGAGCTTAGACCACGTTGCTTCAATACGGGCTGGCGGAAGGGTGATAATTTTGACTCTTGAACCAATCAGTATGATATATTAATAATGATTAATTACCAACGGTTTAGCGTAGCGTTTTTAGCTTTTCGATGAATAAGAGTGTAACACCACAAACTTCCCAATTCACTGAGGATTTCTTGAAAGTAAGTGTTCAATAGGACTCAAAGCCATAGTGGCTCGTGATTTAAAGCCACATAGGCTAATCATTGGACCTCCGAGTCAGGTTCCAAATCTGACTAGTATGAGGTAATTTTAAATTATTTCAGTAAAGAAAATTCCCGCACCGGAAAGCGGGTTGCAGGGTCGCTGGATGCCTATGTCCAGCAGTGGACGTCCATCGGCTGATAATGATGGATGATGATGATGATGATGATGATGATGATGATGATGATTTTTGGTAAGGATATCAAAAATAAAAAATGCAGTAAGTAAAATGATTTACAGTTTATTTTTTATCAAAATGATTCACTTGGACAACACTTTACTTAGCTTATTATGCAATATCTCTTACAAAATACAAACATAAAACATGATTTATATAATTATACGCCTTTTAAAAAAAGTTTAAAATTCTAGGCGTGTTTTTCAAACTAATAGGAACTACAAAACTTTATTAGGCTAGCCGCACATTGACTATCTATGTTAGATAAGTTGGTTTAGCTGAAGCGACTAATCTGACTTGACCAACCGCATTGGCTGTTTGTTTCATACGATCGACTGTCGCTCGAACGACTAAACGCTTGCTAGATTGAAGTGTGATTTTCTCAATAGATTATTATTGACATTCTCATGTTTATATATCGTCTACGCTTTGCCAATTTTAATAACAATGGGGCAAGTTGCGAGAGTCTATATACGAGTACATACGAGTAATATGCTACCTATCTTATAAGCTTGACTTATGTACGTAATTTACGATAAAGACTGGTAGCCTTTAGATGTGGTACGTGGTGGTGGTGGTGGTTGGTGGCAAAAAGTCAGAGGCAGATGATAATTTAACAATATGTTTTTGCATTGCTGTTTCTTTTTTAGTTGTACAAATCATCGTGCAGGTCATTCTTGTATATACACTTTCCAACTAAATTCAAGGCGAAACTGTCTTCTGAATTGTAAAAAAACTATGCAATGAGAATACGTCTAAATCACAATCGAGTATGTTCTGTCAAGCAGAAAGTCGCTCGTGCGACCGTGTTTGGAGTTCCTCTCTATAGTTGTAAGCTATTATTTCTGCAATGGCACGATCGATAGTATCATAGTAGTTAATGTGCGGCTAGGCTTATTTACCTACTATTAAAAATAACAAAACATAAACATCAAAAATGGCTAACGTTTTTGGAATGATTTAACACAGTATTTCCCAATTAGTGGTAGGTGCACGTTCTCCTAGAGATACGAGATAATGACGTTGGTTTTAAAATCAGTAAAACTTTGGTTTTCTTGACGAAAAATATAAAACAAAACAAATATAAGGCATTGGTTTTTTTGACAAGAATAATAAAATCAGTAAAACTGATTTTCTTTACAATGATTGATTAAAAAAACAATTTCAGTGAAACAACAACAACTAAAGCTAACAATAGATAATAATTTATATATTTTGCTATCATCCGCGAAAAAGTGCAATTGCACGTTGTAGAGTAAGCCTTTTTCAACATCTCCTAAGGATGCTCCGGTTTCGGGTTCAAACGTACGTAGAGAGTATTTAGTCGGACCTGGGTGACGTTGTCGCATGGGTTCGTCGGCTTTTCGCGGATGATAGCAAAATAAATAAATTATTATATATTCATGATGAACTTCCGCAAAGTAACGCCTGCTTCTATCCAACACTAAAGTTAACAACAAGTGTCAAGAGTAAGTAAATCTGTCAAAGTGTACTTAGTAGTAGATTACGAAACTGTTGCTTGAAGGCTTTTTAAAGTCTAGTATAGTTTATAAAATGAACCAATTCAGGCTCTTTTTAAAAACCCTTTCTATTATAGAAAGACAACGTCGTGTTATACCTATGCCTATTATTCTAC
Organism: Bicyclus anynana; assembly: GCF_947172395.1. Lineage (NCBI taxonomy): Eukaryota > Metazoa > Arthropoda > Insecta > Lepidoptera > Nymphalidae > Bicyclus > Bicyclus anynana. Next base: position 15,455,822 of record NC_069094.1, on the reverse strand, counting down.
CGTCAAGCGATTGACAGTGGAATTCATAGACGTTGTAAGGGCACCCCCAGGGGATCACTCTGCCGCTGAATGTCGAATTTAATCTCGTATAAGTAGCCAAACTAATTGGGAACTACTGATTTAACACTATATTGCTAAAATCTTAAATCTCAAAACATTATAACATGACAAGTACACTGGGACATGCGAGAACATTTAACTTTTGTAGATCACTAGGATAAATATAAAAAATCAATTATTATTATGATTTACCTATATTGTCACCATATTTAACAATATGCATTCACGACATGCAGTTGTATTCGTTATTTTAGTCCTTTTCAGAAAAAGTCTTTAAACTCCAATGACATTTAATTTTTTTTATTTATTCTTTACAAGTTAGCCCTTGACTACAATCTCACTTGATGGTAAGTGATGATGTTATCTAAGATGGTAGCGGGCTAACTTGTTAGTGAGTAGGAAGATAATCCACACCCCTTTCGATTTCTACACGGCATCGTATCGGAACGCTAAATCGCTTGGCGGTACGTCTTTGCCAGTAGCCACAATAATAATGGTTTATTATGGAAAATATCCTAACAAATATTTATTTGTATATCACTTATCTGATGTACAATGCGTCAAATGTTTAGTTGACTTCAACCTCAGAAAGACACTGAGTTAGCAAATAACTTATACGACAAGATGATAAGATCACACTTTTGTTGTCGTGAGAAAATGTTGTCATTAACAATTGTCATCAGTGTCTATTGAAAAATCAATAACCTATCAGAAATTATTTAATCCGTTTAAACAAAAATTACTTATACGATAGATAGATCTTGGAACATTTTAGTTCATGTTTTTCTAGTAATTATGTAACTTTTACATACATTCAGTAATAATTCTGCTTTTCTCTCGATTTTTTTCTCGACAAGTTACAGTTTCAACTGTTATTGTATTTAAGGCTGGAGGTCTTTTTCAATTATTTTTAATATTAATAAAAAAAATATTAATTCCACACTAGAGGTTGGCAACCTCTCAATGTAAAGTTGCGAGATTTCAGTTCAGCAGCAAACTTACTTACTCACTTTGTTTAAATTCGTTATTTTGACTATTCATCAATGTGTGCGATCTCAATCTCAATTACAAGGTCTAGCGAATTTTCTAAAAAATACTAATTTTTTTTTTATTCCATATATAATTTTTTATTTTCAATCTAAAGCACAGCATATGTTTTAGAAAATTGAACTGAATTCAGTGTTTTTTTTTTCTAAATAAAAAAATTGTGAATTCTTCTGGCTTATCCAATTAAAAGGTTGCCGACCCCTGACCCATGCAGTTCACAATCACATCACATTATCAAATTAACCCTCAAATACAAGAGTTTGGTCACAGTTTTTTAGCAGAAACAGTTTTAGGAGTCAATTTTACAACAATAATAAAAAAATACTTAAAATAAGTAAGGATATTAAAATAAACGAAAAATTATGTAATTATTCTTTAAGAGAGCACCAGATTTAATTTAAAATTATGTAACATTCACTGTGTAATTTATACGTAGCATTCACAGTAGAAAGTAATGGGAACTAATAAGTGTCGATGTATATTTAATTTAAGACACTTTATACTTATAAATAATTATATTTAATTATTTAATAAAAATTTATGTGTACTTTATGAGACAGGCTTCCACTATTAAATAGATTCTTATAAAAACATTGCATTTTTAAACATTAGCCGCTCTACTGTGTTTAAATGCAATCGAACACGTCCTCTTGCGTTGACTGTTAGAAGAAGATTGACATTTAATCTAACATGCAAGTCATAATAATTGTAGGGTAGTTTAGCAAAATACAACATTAATGTATTTATACTTACATAACTCCCTAATGTATCGTTTTCATTTTGGTAATGGCTCACAAATCACAATTTATTTAGATACTAAACAATAAACTAAACAATTTATTATTTGAGATAGTTAATTTTTTGATAGGATTTATCGTCAAAATTCTCCATTACTGGATGGCTGCACCTGCAGGATTATTCACTAACTTAGACGTATGTTAGTTGACATATACGAAATTGAGATTCTATGTGACAAATGTCATCCGGCGCTTACTGTTTAGTATGTTGTTAATAAAGACCAAATTGGTGCATAGGTCGTAGGTAGGTAGGTAGTTGTTAAACATATAAATCCATCGACTATACCACCCTAGGATGACGCCTAAGGCATATTGCATATTTTTGTGTCTACGATTATATCGCTTCAGACCTGAACATACTGTTGGTGGTAGAAATAGTCATCGCGGTAGTACTAACGCCTACTTCTGACTTTAGGACATGATCTAAAAAAACATTTAAGGTTTAAACACTAATTTAAGAACGCGTTAAGGCTGCAAACTGCTAATAGTTACAGGACTAGAGGTGGTGTTAATGTCGGTAGTGACGTTAGTAGTGTTTTGTGTAAGCGGCGGCGCCGGGGTCGAGTTTGTGTGCTGGTGCGTCGAATTGTCTGGAATAAAAGTACATTATTACTAGCAGAACCTCGCGGTTTCACGCGTCTAATTCCCATTCCTGTGGGAATGCAGGGATAAAACAAAGGCTCTGTTACTTGATAATGCAGCTTAGTGAAAGAACTTTTCAAATCGGTCTAGTAGTTTTTACATTCCTATTCCTCTTTATAACATTAGTGTACATTAACTGCCTTAAAGTCATAGCACCCGTACAACTTTGAATGGAATCTTAACCTTATCGGCTCGCCGTCGACGAGGCGACGACTCGGCTACTGCTAGTCGATGATGTGACGCTAAAGGATCCTCACCACTGACGCCGAGGCAATAGTCGGGAGGGGTGAGAAGGAAAAGCGAAGGTGCTCCGGTACGAGTACGGAGAAACGGGCGCGTGCTGGAGAAACGGGTTGACAAAACGCGATTATTGAATGGGAACCTATCAGATCTAACAATTTCTACTAAGAATGTTACCAATAAACCCTCGAGTGGCAGAGAAAAATCCCAGTCCAAGTCCCAGAACTTGTGACCGTTGGTCACAAGTTCTGGGACTTCACTCGAGAGGGTGAAGGGTTATATGTAGGGTTATAGACGTATTTTAAAATTAGTTAACACTCCCCTTTTCCATTGAAGTCATTCTCCCCGCCTATCCTAAAATAATAACAATCCCCTTTTTCATTGAAGTCATTCTCCCCGCCTATTCAAAAATAATCCATGAAGGAAAGGTGTGGACGGATCGAACGTCACGACAAGAATGAGCTTATATATAGCCAGCACTCAGCCTCCCACTACTCCTTACCTAACTCACTGAACACTTGGTGAGGTGCAAGCTTGTGCCGAGGCTTGCGATTATGATACAATTCCGATTAGTGTGTAAGTAAGGAGATTCGGTTCGTGTTGATCAGTGCCAATCGCTTACCAAGTTGATATGTGTGCTATAATCTTTATTTGCATTTAAAGCGCCACGTGGCGCTGTCTATAATCTTCTGCACTATTTGCGCCATCAGGATCAACTTGTTCTAATAAAATAAACTCACCAGTGACATACTGCTTGAACCAGTCGTTGATACCGGGCGCGTAGTTCTTGATCCAGTTGATGCGCAGCGTGGCGCTGTCTATGATCTTCTGCACTATTTGCGCCATCGGGATCAACTTGTCCTTGTGCTTCAGTGCGAAGCGTTTCAGCTGAAGAACAAATACAAATCAAAAAATGTATACATGAAAATGCTGACTTGGGTGAAATGACAAACGTGAAAGTTCTAATACCGGTTTTTTACTTGATATGAGAGTGCGCTCAGGAACTCCACAATCTACATACTACACAGAGTTGATTAGTGTGCTATGATCTTTAGACTGATTGTGTAAAGATTATAGTACAGTTATCTGAAAGAGCTCATCACATCGTCCCTTCACCTCGCCGTCAGCTAGTCATCAACCCAACGTAAAAGCGGATTAGGAACTCTGGTACGTTGATTCAACTCGGATTGACGTCGAGGACCTCCCTCTTTACTCGAGGCACATTTACACGCACTATTTGCGCCATTGGGATCAACTTGTTCTAACAAAACAAATCTCACCACTTACATACTGTTTTGATCAGTCATTGAAACCGCAGTTTCTGATGCAGTTGATGCACAGCGTGGCGCTGTGCCTTTTGCACTATAGTCGACACTTCGACACACTAAAGTCACTTTCGTTTGCTTCATTTACGCACCTTAATCAAATCCTCGTTGGTAGTGATGTTACCGAAAGCATGAGAAACATGAAGGAGTCAGTTCCGGGTGAAATATTCGTACACTTTGTCGAAGTTGTCAATGAGGAAGTCATGCGCGACCTGGTTGCCTCCATCGCCTATAGAATGACAATAATGCACGATGTGCTTTGGTTTCGTAGCGTAGCGTTGTTCATGATCTTCTGCACTATTTGCGCCATCGGGATCAATTTGTTCTCACAAAACAAAACTCACCACTAACATACTTGCTTTGAACATTCGTTGATGCCACTTTGGCTTATTGGATCACTTTCGTTTGCTCCATTCACTCACCTTAATCAAATCCTAGTTAGTAGTGATGCTGCCAAAAGCGCAGTTGAGCACGATGGGGAACATGAAGGAGTCAATCCCGGTGATTTTGTCGTACACTTTGTCGAAGTTGTCAATGAGGGTGCCTCCATCGCCCACAGTAGCGATGCACTTTGGTTACTAAGCGTGGCGCTGTCTATGGTCTTCTGCACTATATGCGCCATCGGGATCAACTTGTTCTAACAAAACAAAATACAGCACTAACGCTCGCTTTGATCAGTCGTTGATGCCGTATTTCCTGATACAGTTGATGCACAGCGTGGCGCTGCTTCTTTTGCACTATAGACGACACTTTGCCACCCTATCACTTTCGTTTGCTTCATTCACTCACCTTGATCAAATCCTCGTTAGTAGTGATGCTGCCAAAAGCGCAGTTGAGCACGATGGGGAACATGAAGGAGTCAATCCCGGTGAATTTGTCGTACACTTTGTCGAAGTTGTCGATGAGGAAGTCTTGCGCGACCTGCGTGCCGACGGGCGCCTCCACCGCCCACAGTAGCGTTGCGCTTTGGTTTGGAATGTCCGTGAGACTTTTCTCTAGCAATCTGGAAACAACATTTGGATATTTATTCGTCCCTATTTAAATTTGTAGCGTCTGATTCTAAAAGTGCATCATGCTGCCTTAATTGACGCAAGAATTTCTAAATTCAGTGCTATTTTTTTATGAGTGTTTCCACAAATTAAAAGATAGTAGATCTCAAAGTAAGACCTGTTTGTTTGTCTGTCTACTTAATCCTGATACTGCAAGTGGTTCTGAGGTCAATAATACCAAGGGTCACATAAAATAGGATATAATTTACTGACTACATCGTTAAGTTTTAATTCTTAACATGTCTATCGTGTGACTCCTAAAACTCCATCTAGAAATTCATGACATTCAACAATCAACGTATCTCAAAATCGCACTTATTAACCCTCTTGTACAAGGTAATCTGGAAAGTAGTAAACCACATGGGAGGTTCTAATTAAATCAGCAACAATTTCACCAAGCTGACATCTATTAGGGAGAAGTAGCGAATAATCGTGTGACATTTCCTATTTGGTATAAAATTATACTTAAAGTACCCCTGTATAGTGTGGCTGTTGTACAGCAGCGAGAGTAGGTGGTACACTTACAGTGTGATGAGAGACTCTCGCCTGGTGGCGGGCAGGTTGGACAGGATGGTGTTCTGCGCGTTGGGCTCGCTGGTGTTGCGGTACAGCTCCCACAGAAGCTCAAATTCACGACGTCCGCCATGTTTCACAGCAGTGTTGTATACCAGCGAGCGAAGGTAGCTGGGTAGGCTGGCCAGACATACAAAATATTACTTTTTCTATTCAACAATCAAGCCAAGCTAGCACATAGCTGCTGAATACTAAAAAAAGATTCGTGCCCTTCTGGCAAATAGACGTAGACGTCGAACGGGTATCCAGCGACTATAATTTCTTTTTTCTGGTTGTGTTATTACTGAAGAGTCTAAAAAGAGGCGGCTGCAGTGTCACTAATACGTACGAGAGCGCAGAAGCTCTGCCAGATTCCAAACCCTGACCTTCGCGGAACGGAGGAAGGTGAAAAGTTTATCTAAGAACTTGTCTCTAAAATGTGAGAGGAAATCTCATCATCATTGTCAAATACTGTGTGTCTAAGAGAGTGTTGTCTGTGGTTATTTCATTCTGGGTCATAAAGTAAACTTTTTGGACTTCTTTCTCTATGAAAATGTAGGATTAGGGTTAGTTATTGGATGAAATAAGCTTTATTTTATCTGTTACTGTCATTCCCTTAACTGTAATATTTATATCCAAAGATTATGGGATTCGTAACTCAGCATTAATAGTTCAACAAATTATTAGGCTAATATTTGAAAGGTTTTAGGCTCAATGTTCACCTTTCTAAGTATAGCCACTAGTATTTATGCAACCTCAGACCTTCATGGTGAAATCACATGATGAATTGGAAAAACTTTTCCGGGCATAGTTAATGGGAAAATGGGATAGTTTATAAATCTGGGCTAACAGTTCTTTTTTGGCAAAAAATAGGATCTTTACTGTTAAATAAGTGAGCAAAACTTACTCGCTAGAATCCGGATCCGCGATGTATTTCTCGAATTCATCCTTGGCCCAATTGATGCACCGAGGGGATTCCACAATGCATTCCCACACGACCAGGTTCTCTATCAGGAAGGCTTCGTTGTCGTCTTTCGGCTTTCTGAGCCCGTAGTTGACTCTTTCTAGCTGCTTCTTCAATAGTATTTTCATGTAGTCCTGTAATCGAAATTGGGCAAATGTTAAGCTTAGCTATTCTATAATTGGAACAGCTACTGAGTAAATCTGAAATAATGAGACATACAGAGAAGCTGTATTGACAAATTTCAACTTTTTAGAATTTTGGGGTGATGAATTTATGTCCAAATGCGATGTGTTAACGTAACAAAGTAACGTAACGAACTGTAGTTATTGACATTGTAAATAAGGAATATGCACATTTTTAGTTGATTTCTGACATTGATAATTAATAATAATTTTATAATGTATAAAAGTACATTATGAGAGGTAACTTTATTTTATTGCAAAAAAGAAATGAATACTTAGACTTACTAATTTTTTAAGCATTCAAAACATTCCATTTATTAGCTCGTGATACGACCGCGTACCATGACAAATTACGCAATTATAATGGTTTCCAGAAGTTGTTAATACTTATGGTTAAGTCACTTCCGAACTGACCAATTCTGAACACATTTCAAATTACACATATATAATGGTTGCCAGAACTGGTAAATGCTTTATGGTTAAGTCACTTTATGGAGCAATCCAGATCACATCCATGTCGTTGTTGCAAGGAAAAACCAAAACTTACCTGGAAGTATATGTACCCAGAAGTGGCTCTCAGATTGCTGTTCAAGAAGTATATGTTATCTAGAAGCATGTCCCACACGATCTTGGAGTCTTCACCGTCAATGACACAGGAGCTCAACCCCAGAGCGTAGCTATAATTGAGGTGGCCGGCTTTGGCCAGGTTGAAGGCATCGTCGATCAACTGCGCTTTAGTGATCGGATTGTTGACGGTGTTGGACTTGAGGGACTCGATTAGGAGCTCCCAATTGTTTGCGTCGTAGTTAACGCGATAGTAGCCTAAGAACAAGAAATTGAAAATATTGAAAATCTCCCTATAGTCAATAACTGCGAGTATTCTTATTGAGTTTGGATTTTTTAGTTTTGCTGTTCCTTTAAATACAAGAAAGTACCCGAAAAAGCAACACAAAACAGTTTTCAAAAAATATATACGCTTACGTCAACGAGTAGTATCATAAAATTTTAGAACGCGTTTTCCGAAATCCTTTTTTATGGTAGGTATCGAAAATCCGAGATAAACTTTGTTCAATGTTTTTATTTATTAATCCACTTTAGCTTCATTCTATGTCATGTAGCAATATGTCGAGATGACTCCATTTTCTAGGTAGGCCAAATAAGCATATGGAAGATATTGTGATGTGTGGCTATTGAAATAAAGGCATTTTTCTTTTTTTCCCATTATTGAGGGGTGTTAAATATCTGGGCGATAAGCTGTGATAGCCAAGTGGATATGACTTCGGCTCGAATTCGGTCCGGGGCATGCGCCTTACAACTTTTCAGTTGTGTGCATTTTAAGAAATTAAAATATCATGTGTCTCAAACGGTAAAGAAAAAACATCGCCAGGTAACCTGCATACCTGAGAACTTACTTAAGTCTCTACGTGTGTAAAGTCTGCCAATCCGCATTGGGCCAGCGTGGTGGACTATTAGTCTAACCCCTTTCATTCTGAAAGACTTGCGCTTAACTGTGAGCCGAATGTCGGTGAGGATGGTGTCACCGCTGTAGATGATGTCTGACAGGCAATACTTCGAAAAAATTCATTTATTTCAAGTAGGCTCAGTTTACAAGCACTTTGATACGTCAGTTGACTATTTGTAAAGATTCTACCACCGGTTCGGAAGGCAGGCTCTGCTGAGAAGAAACCGGCAAGAAACTCAACAATTGCTCTTTTAAAAAAAATCATACATATTATAATTTACAATTGATGACAACATTACAATTTCTTATAGTTTTACTTCCTGTGAGAAGGTGGAAGCTGATTCGATGGCCTCCAAGCATTTTTATCATTGAGAAACTCATCAATGGTGTAGTAACCTCAACTAAGTAAATGTTTTTTGACACATTGCTTAAAGCTATGCATTGGCAGGTCCATCACAGTCTTGTTAAAGAAGAGTACACCCAAACATACAAAAGATTTTTTTAGTCTTTGGAGACGATATGCAGAAATAAATAACTTATGTCCGTGTCTAGTAAGACGTAGGTTTAAATCTCCTTTTCGTTTGTACAAATTAATATTTTGTCTTACATACATTATGCTGTTATATAAATACTAGCGGACGCCCGCGACTTCGTCCGCGTAAATTTCGATGTCAACTTTACTACTACCCCTACCCTACCCTACCACTACCCCAACCCTACCCTACCCAACCCCTACATCTACCCTAACCCTCCCCTACCCTACCCTAAACCCGGCTCTAAACCTACCCTACCCCCACACTACCCCTACGCTTCCCTACCCGTACCCTACCCTACCCTGTAACTTCTCTATCTTACTCCTACCCTTAGCAAAATCGGTCCAGTCCTTCGAGAGTGGTGGTATGACCAAGAGAAATAGAGACTTCTATGCTAATAATATAAAGAGGTAAAGTTCGTGTGGTTGTAGGAGGTAATCTCTGGATCTACTGGACCGATTTGGAAAATTGTTTTACCAATAGAAAGCTACGTTATTTGCGAGTGTCATAGGCTATGTTTGATCCCCATATTCACACGGGAACGGGAACTACGTAAATGAAAGCGCCGGGCGTCATATAGCGGAATTTCTGCGTCTTTTAGAAAATTATGTATTATCTCCGAAACTATTTAAGTAATTAACATACTGTAAAGGGCAAATCTTATCTCCATAAAATCCTTGTGATTATTAAATAATTTATTTTAATAAGGATTAAAGTTTAGTTGTATAAATAATGACGTAAACCTAAGTATATAAAATTAATAATTTTTAAAACACAAAAGGTGATTTATCTGCTAATATATAGAAGATAGATATATGGTGTCGCGGACTTTTTTGTAGAACTTTTAAAGATACATAAAGTCTCCATAAATTAATTTCAATTTTACACAATGGTTAACGCAGCGCATGCGAATAAGTCTGTTTAAAAGGTTTTTAGTCCGACCTGTATGACAAAAACTGTGATAACTCGGCTAATATATATGACACCAATATAAAATATAGCCTATAGCACTCCCCGATAATGTAGCATTCTACTGGTGAAAGAATTTTTAAAATCGGACCAGTAGTTCCGAAGATTACCCCATTTAAAAAATGTGACAAACTTACAAACTTACAAACTTTACCTCTTTATAATATTAAGTATAAGTATAGATTGACAGGCTACTGTTATTATACCTATTTCTTTAAAGTTTTGACGAAGGTACACGGGTGATTTTAATTATGATGGTGATAATGATGATGAAATATCTTACCAATGGAGTCCACGTTGACGTACAAGGCCTGGCTGCGGTTGTACGGCAGGTGGTGCCGCAGCGAGTAGTCGTTGAGCCAGAGCCTGGGCTGCGTGCTCCAGGAGCCGAGCGGCGCGTCCGCCGCCGTGTAGCTGATGGGGATGCTCCACTTCGGACCCTTGCTCTGCGCTGGCTCCGGGAAGTTCGTAAACAGTCGCTGGAAACGACTTCTTCTTTTAATATACTGTTGATTCCTTTTTCGAGGGCGCCCGGACTGATACACTCCGGCCAAAACACCCTTCCCGAACGGCCCTCTAAGCTGAGGTTTGAGTCTCTCAGAGGAGACGCCCTTAGAGAGTCGTTCCGCCCATCTACTCTGCTTCTGCCTTAAGGCCCCATCAGGCGATGCTTTTACGCTCGCCCAAACCCCCCAGGGACTCCGCTGAGGTACACAATCAGAAAAAAAAATGATCCCTAAAATCTTGTATTGCGTAACTTAATGCACGATGCTCCGAAACGTCATACTATATAGTGATATAACGAGAGAAGAATCGTAGAGGTATCGTATTTGTCGCGAAAATAAAAATAGTCTTAATTTCAAGTTATACTTATATGATTAGACAAAAAAAAAAAGAAATGATAATCAAGAATTTTATAAATCCTCTACCCTTTAGGCCAAGTTTGGGCCAAAAATTTGTTAAAATAATATATTTTGTAGTTTTAAAATCACATTTTCAACTATCGCTCAAACATAATACGTAGTTGTCGGTCCATCTAGGGTCGATTAGAGGGACAAGGGTCAGTGCGAGGTCACAAATCTGGAGACCTTTCAGGCGAATCCAAAATGTGTGACGCAAAAGAGGGGCTTTGCGTCCCAAACGAAACTTTTGGTTCGTTGGCACCAACGTTTGGTGGTTTTGTTGCCGTAACGAAAAAGAGATTTATATTTTTGATTCCGTCGCTATTGACCAACATTTGACTTTATCTCATCTCAAGATATGTCTTAGGTATACTTGGCCATTTAATATCTTAGACATACTTGGGACTTTAATTTATCAGGTGTTTGGTATTCTGTAATATTACCTGTCTGAAGGTAACATGTCCCGAGTCATAGTCCCTCAGCACGTTGACGACGGGGTAGCCCGGCTGGCGGGTCCACGAGTTCATGAACTGCTTGACGGAGAGACCCCTCAGCGAGGGGTCCGAGCGGGTCGCCTCAGACATAGCGTCCCACAAGTCGTTCTCTTCCGCATTTTGGTATTTCCTATGAAACAAAAACTTGTTATAGTCAATCTATTGAAATAGTTGACGAGACTTAAAAAAGAACGCTAAAATTAACGCTTTAGTAATAGCAGGACCAAGGAGGCGGGGACTTACGCTAATGTGTTTGTATTAAAAGAAAATAGACTTAAATAACGATAACATACAGTAAACTTTAGTTAGTACTATAGCACTGTTTCCTTGAACTAAACAACTTGAACTAAGCACTGACTAAAGTTTATTCTATATGAGCTCTGCTAAAGTCTTTTTTCTTTTAATATAAATTTGATTTTCCCGAAAAAACAAAAATCACCAGTAATAAAAGTTTTCGAAAGAAATAACATATTTTTTTTATTATTTCCAGTCAACATCATAATTTTCAATAATGAAAGAAGTAGGTTTGTGTGATAGATTCGTTTAATATTGTTTTGGCAAACGTATTGTGTCGTTGTCTTTACTAATATTATAAAGAGGTAAAAAAGGTTGTGGTAACGAGTATCTATGGTAGGGGTAAACCTACATTATTTGAGAGTGTCATATGCTATATATTATCCCCGTATTCTCACAGGGTGTTGTCTAGTCATCTATAAAATCATCAGTTCTATTGGTTATCCTTTTATTTAAGATTATGTACTGTATCCCAGGCAAAGTAAAGGAAAATATAAAAGAGAAGCTTACCATTTATCCAAATACAGAACCAATGCCTCATGGAACAATTCATAGGAGATGGTGTGATTCAGCATCCTGATGAGGTTAGCGCCTTTATTGTACGAGATCTCGTCGAACTTCTGCGAGATCTCGGCCGCGTCCAGCACTTCCCTCGACACGGGCGACGTATTCTTGAGGGCGTCCGACTTCAGGAGATTCATTTTGTCTCGCGACAGAGATTCCAGAATGTTCCATTCGGGTGCAATCTGTGGATTTAATAACGATAGAGAGATTTCAGAATTTTTCATTTGGGTGCAATCTGTGGATTTCATAATCTCACTATTTTAAAGGATAAGGCAAATGAAATATTTCATTCCTGTTGATAAAAATTATGTTCCTTAGTTTACTTTGTTTTGACCGTGACTTTTTTAGACCACCTTTAAGAATTTTAATCGATCGAAAATAGATTACTGAGCACGAGTCTCTTCTCAAAATGAGAGGGGTTAGGCTAATAGTCCACCACGCTGGCCCAATGCGGATTGGCAGACTGTACACACGCAGAGAATTAAGAAAATTCTCTGGTACGCAAGTTTCCTCACAATGTCTTTCCTTCATCGTTTGAGACACATGATATTTAAGGTTAAAGAGTTAGACGTGCATGCCCCGGATCGGATTCGGATTCGACCTTCACCTACCGAATCAAAGGCAGGAGGTTATATCCAATGGGATGTCACGGCTAACTCTGCACTATAATGGTTCATTGATTGATTCTCTCACATGATCGACACCGACGTACTCGATGTAGGTGGCGAACCCCTCGTTGAGCCACAGGTCGGTCCACCAGCGCATGGTGACCAGGTTGCCGAACCACTGGTGCGCCAGCTCGTGCGCCACGTCGATTGCCACATTCTGCTTCAGGCGGGGGACTCCGTCTTTCTCGTCATATAGTAGGGTCGTTTCTCTGAAATTTATGACAATGACTTTCAGGAAACTGAGGTAGATTCAAATGTAAAGGGTTAACACTTCAGTGGATGAAATTCAAAAAAAAATCAAGACCAGCATTTATAAAATAAATCACATAATAAGTTATTACAGCAAAAAAATTATCTGCAAAGTAACATCTTTATCAATTTAAGTTATAAAAATATGAACTATACCTGAATGTAATCAATCCCCAATTCTCCATAGCACCGTTAGAGAAATCTGGTATAGCCACAAAGTCCACTTTATCCAAAACATAGGGCACGCCAAACACGTCCTCGTAAAAGGCCAAAAGTTTCGGTATTATCGACAAGGCGTATTTGGCATTTTTGATCAGCGAAGGTCGAGCCCAAACACGGATAGATTTGGTCACGTTGTCTTTGCTTAAGTAGCTTGTCTCTATGTGCTGGAAGTCGCACAGAACGTAAGCGACGAGGTATGTGGACATTTGGACAGATCTGTCGAAGTGAGTCCACTGCCATCCAGGCTCTGTTTCGCTGAAAATTAAATCACATAAACACTCTGCATAACTTCTTCTGAACACGAAAAAATATCTACACAAACTTCTTAAGGCTTGCTCTTTTAAACTAAATATTTTAAGACTGAAAAATTCTTCTTTTATTTCTAATCGCAAACTTACTTAATCTGGTATTGTAAATCTTAGATAGGTCATCATACTAGGGACATGCTATATAATTGTCTAATACAAGTGTCATTAATTTGGAGTTAAGGGAAAGAAAGAATCTGAATCTGGATATGCAAGAATTACATTATCCTGACTGTGCATCTAAAAGCCAAGTACAATTAATTAGATTATAGCAGAACGATAATTTTAATAATGCACATCACGGTGACAGACAAACGCAACGTAACACAATTGATACGCTTAAGTGGCACCAATAAGGCATTGTTAGCTTCATTGCAATCTTATAACAATAGTAATATGACGATGCATTTTATAGGACTTTTGATTGGGGAACTCCGATATTTTTTAATTCTCATGGACAACGCACATGACCCAATTTAGTTGGTATAAGCCTGTAACAGAGAATCTCTCAAGAAACATTACCAAAGTCAAATAGCATGAAAAGCAAAGAAATAAGCATGATGTTACATTACATAGAACATTTTCTACTTTATTATGTCCTCGATATTTCAAATTTGCAATGTAAGATGAAGCTCGACGAATATCGCGTCGTCAGTAACCTCAGCCGTGGAAAAAGAATTAGAAAAATTTGCAAATCGCAAATTAAGAGGACACAGATAAAGCAGAGCACAGGTACAAAAGTCAACGCTTTAACGAATATCAGAGTGAATAGGCATCTTCTAGGCAAGCGCGTTCCACCATAGGCTGCATCATCGCTTACCATCAGGTATGATTGCAGCTAAGCGCTTGCTTATTCAAAATAAAAAAAAAAAAAAACTCTAAAATGTTCAAGACTTTTTAGAGTTTGCATAAGTATTTTAATATGCTAACAAGATCTTAACAGAGAAATATCGTATCGGTTACTTTAAAGTCAAGATGATAAATGCAAACATGCGCAATGCGTCATCGTGGTATGTGATAATTTGATCGCAACCCACAAAACGTATTCGTGAAACTGTTAATATGGTATAAACGAATAATGATTGGTGCGATAAAACTCACAACACTCAAAATAAAATTAATGCATGGTTTATTTCCTTTACTTTTCGAAAATATAGGAGGTGTTCTTTCTATCATATTACTTGATGAATTTTTGGAAGTAGCTCTTTTTGATGTACGTGAGTTGTTGCGAGGAAGTACTGCAGCTTTTATCATTTCTGCTGACAAACAGCGTCGATGAGTTGCTTTTTGCAATAGGCGTAACATGCAACACGACATTATCTAGTAAAGACAATCAACCAATAGCGCCAAATAGCTCCCTTTCATTGCAATGGGACGAAAGAGAAAGTGATATGTCGTGCGACAGATCATAAACCTGTTTAAGTTGAAAAAACTTTAATATTGTTTTTCTTAATTATGCTACCGCCCGAATTTTATTTTTCGGATACGGCGGCCAATCAAATTTTTAAGATTAACCATATACCTACGTAAGAGATATAATAGTGTACAAGTGTGGGCAAACACAGCTGCGTCTAATGGGATGGCAAACCGACACAACCGGTCAAAGATCAGGCGCAGGACCGACTTCCTAACTCTAGGCTGCTATTAAGATTTTTCTTGTAAGACAAATAACGTATTTTTTTTGTTGGCCTAATTGTCCGTACTGGCCTCCAGTCTATTAACTGAAAGAGTTAAGCAGTTAAAGCTGGCGTGCAGACTTGAAAACGATGGTCTTCCTGTCTGGTAAAGCCAAAATTATTTCACTAAATCTGCTCATGTCTGTCGAAGTCTGTCGACTGATTGCAGATTCTTAGAACAAAAAAAAAAAATTAACAACTCACATAGGTTCCTGTGCGGTGACCCTCATGTTGGACAGCACGGAGATGTTCTGTCGGTGAGCGATGCTTATCTCGAACTTGGCTTTGAACGCCGGCTCGTCAAAGCAAGGGAACGCGGACCGCGCGGACGTTGGCTCGAACTGAGTCACTCCGAATTGCCTGCAAACACCATAGCACATTGGCATCAAAATTAAAAAGGAATTATTGTTCGCTAAATTTTATAGCCGTGATAGCCCAGTGGATATGACTTCTGCCTCCGATTCCAGAGGGTGTAGGTTCGAATCCGGTCCGGGACATGCACCTCCAACTTTTCAGTTATATGCGTTTTAAGAAATTAAATATCATGTGTCTCAAACGGTGAAGGAAAAACATCGGGAATAAAACCTGTATACCTGAGAACTTTCTTAATTCTTTTTTTTACCAATATAATACTATAATTATTATAATATTTTTTTACACAACACCAACTATTAAATCATACTTACTTATCTACATTATCCTCTTTATATGTGCTCTTGTAGAAACCGGTTAAAGTATTCAAAATCTCTCCATGGAAGGATATCTGCAGGGTATAGTCTATATTTGGGGTCAAGGGTGTTTCCAAATTGAGTATGAGTCGATCACCTGGTACAGAAAACATTTAAATTTACATTGAGTGTGTATCACCCCCTCTCATTCTGAGAGGAGGCTCGAGCTCAGCAGTGAGCCGAATATGGGTTGATAAAGAAGTGTATCACACTAATATTAAAGGCGAAAGTTTGTGTGTGTATGTGTAAAAATGTTTGTTCCTCCTTTGCGCTGTGGCTACTGAAGCGATATGACTGAAATTTGGAATGGAAATAGATTTTACTTTGGATTAACACATAGACTACTTTTTTCGCCGAAAAATCCATAGTTCCCGTGGGATATGTTAAAAACTAAATTCCAAAACAGTTGTCTATGAAAGAAATGCAAGGTGACAACTGATGAGCGTTTAAAGTAATTTTTAGTGACTATTTAATTAATTTTCATAAATAGATTTTTGTATCTGCCTTTCTACCTAGTTGGTTCAGTGGCTTTGATTGATTGATTGATTGATTGATTACAAGGTCCTGGGTTATTAAATAATGGGCATTTTTTTCTTGTAGGAAATTTTTGGCATAAATTTCCACCCAGAGTTGGAAAGTTGGTGGTCCTTGTGCCTCAGAAATCATGTTAAGCCATCGGTCTCTGTCGTTATCAGGAACATTTGACAGTAGTCATTAAAGAATTTAACAACTAAACTATATTGAAGCAGCATGGTGGGTCAAAATTCCTCATTCTCTCTCCTTTATGGAGGGAGGCCTGGCCATGTAGTCTGGTCGTTTATATAACTCAAATATCATCACTATCATTATCAGCCAATGATAGTGATGATAGTCTAGTCTAGTGGATATGATTTCAGCCTTCGATTCGAAGGGCGTAAGTTCGATTTCCGATCCGGGGCATGCACCTCCAACTTTGTAGTTATGTGCATTTTAAGAAATTCAATTTCATGTGAAAGAATAACATTGTAAGGAAACCTACATGTATACCTGAGAATTTTCGTAATTCTCTAGGTGTGAAGTCTACCAATCCGCATTAGGCCAGTACACAGTTAGTGACAACCAACAAAAACGAAGAGTTATAACAAATATAAATTACCTGTACTGAATTCCATGTTCTTTACTTTTATATCACGGACATTGCTTAGTGTGACCTCTTTGACGGAGGCCACAGTAATTGTCTCTGAAATAGGTACATTGGTTGTTGTATCCTCTATGTTAGGACTACTCGTCGTTATATTTTCTATTGTAATGTTGTTTTCTTCAGAAGTGGGAACGCTTACAGTGCTGTCTGCAAAAAAAATTTAACTAAACATAAGTTTACACAAAATACTAACAAGGACATATTTTAAAGCATAAGTGTGTGTGCAAACACAGGTATACTTACTTTTACCATAATTTTTAATTTTTAACCAACTTCAAAAAAGGAGGAGGTTTTGAATTTAATGTGTATGTTTTTTTTCCTTCATATGTGCTAAAATAACATTGTATGTGATTTTAACTGATCATTTATTTTAGGAATGTAAAGACAGAAACGGCTTTAATTAATATGTCACTGGCTTAGCACCGCCTTCAAATTGATCAGAAGGTAGCATATACAATGTTATTTTTCGCTTTTTAGTTTATTTATGTAATTATGAAGTCGGCTGAACTTCTTTGTTAAAAAGATTTTATAACAGGATACTTTTTTTGATGTGTTTGTTGTTGTCAGGAGAAGGTTTTTATGACAAAAAAAATAAACAAAATGAAGGGGTAGGGCTGGGGTAAGGTAGGGATAGGGTAGGGTAGGGTAGGGGTAGGGTGAGGTAGGGGTAGGGTGAGGTAGGGGTAGGGTGAGGTAGGGGTAGGGTAGGTCAGGGGTAGTTGAAAGTTTAGGGTAAGTCACAGGTGTCCGCTAGTAATAGATAAAGAAAACACAACTCACTTGCTATTGCAACATCAGTCAGTTCAGTGCTAGCATTTTCTACTGCATTCGCCTCACGTTTTAATTTAATTGTCGGTACATGTTGGTATGTCTGTTCAGTTAGAGTAATATTTTCACTGATACTGAGGTTTTTGGCATGCAGTATGATTTGTTTAGTGCTTTTGCTGGCTCGAATCGTTATCAGCACATCACCAGTGAATACGGATGTTTCTAAATCAGCTTTTAATTTTAATCTGTAGAAACTTGGTATAATGGTTGTCGGTAGCCTGAGGTCAGCTGATGGTTTTGTTGATTGTCCAAAAGGTTGTGCATCATTCCAAAAATCTTCAGTTTGCTGGGACATCTAGAAATAATAATTAATAATTTACTATGTTAAAAAAGTTGTAATTTATGTATGTTGCAAGGATTTAAATATAATAATATGAAGCACATTATATTCCAATGTACTTCTTAAATGGTGAACCATTCAATGTACTTCTTAAATGGTGAGTGATGATTTGAGTCAAGTCTTAATATTGAGTTTTCTTTCTTCCAATAGATTTTCAGTAACAAGATTTACAAAGAACTATCTCTTAAGTACAGTTAGCTTAAGTGGTCTCAGATCACGAGGTAATGGATTCAGTTAAAATTCTCAGCTCAGAATTGGGAAGTTGGTTGTGTTACACCCTGTTCTTCTGAGAGCACAATAAAGCTTTAATTAATTAATTAAAGTTAAGCCTTCAGTCATTAACATAATATAATAGTGGCTGGTAGGAGGACATAAAAATCCAAAACTGTTAAATTGTATTATTCATGCTTAAACACTATTATTTACTTACTGATTTACTATCACTGGTCACTAAATAAAGTAAAAAACAAACTATTCCTAATATATACATTTTCGACTGAGATTTTTCGCGTATGAAAAGTTCTCAACACTCATTCATATAATTTATTACGTAGACTGGATTGTCCCAGTGATATGGGTAATGTATAAAAAACCATCGTTATCTAGTTATAACTACTCGTGGATTTCATCTAAAATAATTCAAATTCCCGATTATTGAAGTTGTAAATAATTTGTAAACACTCACTGAATACTATAGTGATTACGGAAATTCTATACCAATATTGCTATCATCGTGAGAATGAGATTGTAACTGTCATGAAAATAAAACTTGGTGAACAGTATTTTAAATAATAATAAATATTCGCTACAGTAATTTTCACTACAACAGCTGCACTTTTTAATCCTTTTGGATATTTATTTTGAACAAATAAAAATGTTCCTAATCCTCAGATTTGCAATGAAATCGAATAGGTTGATTGCGATGGATAATTCTGAGTCCTGTATACGTAATATGCGCAAGAAATCACAGATAGTTAACTACAGTAGTGTTAATTTAAATTTAAAAATAACAACTTTTTCTAATCGTAATAATTAGGGCAAAGGCCAAATTGATAAATGAAGATATGCAAATAATAATTAAATACTTTTGTAGTAGTTTTTTTTAATTTTCCTTTTTCCTCATGCGTACGCCGTACAATGTCTTAGTATAATTTTCGTGTGACAGTGCTAGTTGCCCCACTCGACTCTTTTCCGAAATAGCTTGATCGATTTTGATGAAGTTTTATTATTTGTATGGTCTGCGAATAGACTATCTATTTTTTAAAAGAACAATATTTGGTCGGTTAGCTAGTTATATAAGTTCCAAGATATGAGTTAGTTCCATTTAATTAATTATCTTACCCAAATATACGTGCAATAGTAGACAATAATTCCTACAAGGGCGGCGACAAACACCGCAATAATGATAAGTAAGGCACAAATACATTTCGATATGTTAATTCCGCCTTTCTTCCTGTAATGATTGTCTTGCTCTGTGTGGGATTCGTACGCCAGGAACTGTTGGCGACTAGTTGACAAAGACATCGTGGCGAGGCATCCTGAAACAAAATTATTTTCTCAAACATGCTTGGGAGCATTATTTTGACGACCTTCTTCGAGATAAATCGAACTTGTTGTACTGGTAGAGCAGCGGCCGGCGATAGTTGTATGAAAATTCATATCTGTCGTGTTTAGCGGCCAAATAAATTACTATGTAAAATCATATTTGTCGTGTAATTTAAAAATGGAACGATCCTCTACTCCATAATAACATGGCGACCAAAGCGGTAACTAATCAAAGGCATATTTTAAATTTCGATCTGGGTTTAAAATACAAGCATTGGCTAGGCATTGATAGACTTACGTATGTGTGACTTACGTAAGTTCTTCCATCAATGCCTCTCTTGCCGGCCGCAGTAGTGTACTTTAACAATTATCTAGATAGAAATGGTAAACTAAAATCGGGGTACTTTCACTTTACATTTACGTACCTTACCTTACCTTTACCTTACCTTACCTTAACCAATTTGCCTATTCTTCAGTAATTGATATATCTAGGTGGGTATAGCTGCTATATAAGGTATAGCTGCCTGCGTAATTTAAAGCTACGTAAAGCTCGTGCGGATTAACTTGACACTTGGCTCGAATGGTGTTTATACTGTCAAGTGGTGCGTCAAGTTAATGGCTTCGCCCCAAATTGTATGACAAACATTTTCTGATAAACTCGTAGGTACCTAGGTATTTTATATGGAACGGCTATGATATCGCAATTCGCAAGAACTTTCATTGCATCAACCTACTTCCTACCATCAAGTCAAGTTTTTAAGGCGGAAAGGAAAACGTCTGTAGGATCTACCAGAATAAAACTGCTGAATTAAGTCTATGAAGAGATTAAGTTATACTTTTGGTACTTATAATTTTTGTGAAATTTTTTGGTAGATACTTTAGGTGACGTCTTATCTTCACCAAAATTATTATAAATAGGTATCTGCCAAAAATGAGGTTTCTCTTTTAACCGTTATGGAAAAAAACTATCCGATATCCGAGTCTGATAAAAAAATAAAAATAACTGATGAATTTTGGCAAACCTGTTGTAATAGTATGGTTTAATGCCAATCTGTCGTTTAAAAATTAATATTTTTAGGTAGGCATTATATGTTTAGGAAAATAAATTAAAAAGGCGGTACGTAATAAATGATTTAGTGATTCATACTTTATAAAACGTTGGTAGGTATAGGGGCCCTTAACGTCCAATATATACTCATACTTGATGGAGATACTCAACAGCTTGAAAGCTTTCTTACGCTTATCTGACGCTCTCGAGTCGTCATGCTGGTCTGTGACCACGGCTATGAGTATGACCGCTCCACCATCACAATTTACATCACTACTATCAGAATTATGCGAAATCGAACGTTATCGCGATTAATGGCTTCCTCCGGCCCGCATGCCATTCGTCGCGCCAGACGGATTAGACAAGCTACATAGACCGAGAGCTTGCATAAGCCAGACCTTCTTCGATTTATACATGCTGAAAGCTTGTTAGCAGATGCGTTGCACCATTGATACGATAGCACAGAAAACTTAGGTGACGATAGGCAAATATAAAGATTTCTCTGTGGTGAATTTAGAATTTAGTTTGTTGAGGAGTTTGACGGCTCCCGTGGCGTAATGCTGGCTGGGTTCTATTCCCGGCTGGGCCGATTGAGGTTTTCTTAATTGGTCCAGATCTGGCTGGTGGGAGGCTTCAACCGTGGCTAGTTACCACCCTACCAGCAAAGATGTACCGCCAAGCGATTTAGCGTTCCGGTACGATATCGTGTAGAAACCGAAATGGGTGTGGATTTTCATCCTATACCTAAAGTTAGCCCGCCCCAATCTTAGATTGAATCATCACTTACCATCCTTATTGTCCAAGTATAAAGCGTATTTTTTTACGTTTTTCTTAATCATATTATAATGAAAAATCATGTCTATGTTGGTAAATTGTACTCGTATGTAGAATACAACATACAGCTCGTGTGGATTAATTAGACACCTGACTCGAATGAAGATTTTTACTGTGTTTGAATGGATCATCGGCTTGGTAGCCAGCTGTCAAGTTAATGCGTACAAGTTATAACTCAATCCTCAAGCCTCAATAGCTCAATGGTAAGAGCGGTCGGACTCATCACCGAGGGGTGGTGGTTCGATCCCCGCCCCGTTGGTCTATTGTCGTACCCACTAGACCTAGCAGTCTTTCCCGATTAGTTGAAGGGGAATGAGAATATTGGCCATATTGTATAAAAGATATGGCAAACATTCTTTAAAAAAAAAGCTGCTATGAGAAATCCTGTGTCACTTAGCTTCGTGTCAACCTTTCGTGGGCTGACAAACTTTCAGTTTTTATAAAATGGGGAAGGTCTCGCCACGACAGTATTAGTACAGCAGCATTCAGCGCTTACGACAATTATTGCTACACTACCGTTACATTTATACATCATGCGAGTACGTTGATATCAAAAAATATTATTATTTTATTATTTTTAACATTTTAGGTACAATCTCTTCATATTCTATCTATATGTGGCAGTTGAAAATGCCTTCCTTTATATCCAAGAAATCCTGAGATCGTTTTATATATCGCATCTATCATAGCTGGGCATTAACTCGTTAATCCGTTAATCGTTAATTAACGAAGTTAACATTTTGCTTAACGGATTAACTTTTAAGTTAACTTTTAAAAATGTTAACGGACCCGTTAACTTCCGTTAATATGCTGAAGCCCGTTAATCGTTAATCCAATGCCTACTATTTACCGCGCGACGCGATTAACAGGTTTAGACAAGTAAGAAAATATGATTTTTTTTTCAAAGAAATCAACAAATTACTATATTTATGTTAAAATTATAGATAAAATCAACTAAAATCAATTTATGGCAGTTTTCCCCAGTGCTCACCCTTATTTTTCCAATGGAGATCTCACACGGGGATATAAAAATGCAATATTAACCAGTCATATTAACGGAATAACGATTAACGTTAACTTGCGTTAATTCTTCCGGAATGTAACGCTTTAACGTTTAACGAAGCTAACTTTTTTTGTAGCGGATTAGCGATTAACGTAGTTAACTATTTGATTAACGGTGCCCAGCTATGGCATCTATCCATACTAATACTATAAATGCGAAATTCAATGTATGTCTCTTACCTTTTTTATGGCTTAGCCTTTGAAACAATTTTAATTAAATTTAGTAAGTATAATGATAAATTGGACCGTGCAGCAGAACCTGTTCTACTTTTCATTCCGGAAAAATCCGTGTTGCGTGTGGAATTTGTGAAAAATAATAATAATCGTTTATTCTCTATAAAACCGTAACATAATAGGTAAAAATAGCTTAACACTATAATTAATGGATGAGTAACAGGTATCTAAACTAAGAAAGAACTTGTATTATAGATACCTGTGCTCTTCCCTGCTTAGATGTAACAATCTTATGTCACGTACAAAACATAGTAGCGTGTGTGTGTGTGTGTGGGTGTGTGTGTGTGTGGGTGTGTGTGTGTGCGTGTGTCTGCTTGTATGCTATAAATAAGAAGAAATAAAAAGTGAATTATACGCGGACAAAGTCGTGGGCATTTCCTTGTAATAAATATCTAGCCTATATCCTAATTAGCGCGTTTAGACAAACATACAAACCAACTATTGTTTTGGGACTCCTTGAGCAGTGTATGGTATCTTCTCAGTTTTGTTTTGCTTTTTGATTCAATCATACACAGATACAGAAGTACCTTTGCGTGCCAGACGAGCGTGCGTGCGTGACAGAGAGTGCAATGCAAGAAATAAACTAGCATTGCTCCCACTATCGTCCGCTGAGTGACTCTTGAGTTTTTTAATGTTAGTACCACAGATTAAGAATAATAGGCAGATGGAGCGCACGGACCACGACGATGTCGTAGCCGCTCCAAATACAAAATTCAAAAACGAATACATATTCGAGTTAGTACGACACGAAGCATCGTATCAGTAACTTTCAAAATTATTCAAGAAAATGGCGTCATAATTATGTTTGTATTTTTTTTTAAACTGTTCACAAAAAGTAAAGAAATAAGATGGAGTATTTTTTTATTGGATACTATATTCATTTACAAAATTGTTGTTAGTGTTAAATTTTAAAATACAAATTTTGAAAAAAAAATTGTATTTGCGGATGTCAAGGAGATGCATTACGTATTTTATGGGTCATCGGCTTCATCACGCTGCTTGTAAAGACTCATTCTGTATCGTCTTTACACTGTGGTTGGTACTAATCTGTGATTTTGGTAACTTTAGTTCTTCTGCACAGATTATCCTCAGAACTACTCAGAATGATAATAATATTAGGCAAATGAAGCATTGTTTAGTAGGTAAGTATTTGGAGGTATTGCTCAGAGGTATTGTTATGTAGTACCTACCTATCCGGATAAGACTAATCGGTTTTTAATTACAAATTCGGTTCCTCGACTAATGGTCTATTTATGGTGATTAAATCAATTTTATTTTCAATATAAATTCGTAAAAGACGATTCCTTGAATTAATTACGCGTAGGTACTCTATATTTATTATTTCCGTCAAATAACATTTCCTTACCTATGGCTATTATTATTGTATTAATAGGGTAGTTTATTCATATCGAAAATACACACAATATCAATTTCATGTAGTAAGTACTTACATAGAATAAGGGTCCGAAATATATCGATATCAATCATTAAAAGTTAAGGATTTCTTATAAAACTTAATTTAAATATCACGTATTTTTTTAAATTATTTAAACGTCAAAAACGCTGTCGTCCATTTTGTGACGTCACAAACACATTTGCTTTATTAAACGTTAAACTAATTGGTAACTAATATTTTTGTCACACGCGCCATTTGTATGGGATTTAATAAAGCGACGCGTCATGAAACAATTGAAGTATAGACTGTCATGGCCGACAGGCGTTTTGGCTCGTATTGTCAAAAATATATTTAAAAACTAAAATTTTCAGTAATCCTGTCTCAAAAAAATATGATTATTTTTTAGTCTAGTAGAACGATTATAAACTATTTATGACCATGACCATTTAAAAATAAGTGTCAACTAGCCTATTATTATTCTTAGTTGTAACTAGCGGAAACCCGAATGTAGTCACATCATAATTAAATGAATCACAGCAAGCCTGCTCCAAACATTCCCCTTTGCTTAATGACGCGCGAAAATTTCATGAAAATCGTTTCATTAGTACCATAAGAGTGATGTTTGAACAAATATAAAAACAACCGTTTTGTGGTGTGGTATTGTAGTACTATTTACTTTTAAAACAACTTGAAAAAATGTAGGTTCTTTATTCAACGCGTATTTTTTATAGGTTTCCGTAACATCCATACGAGATGGATGTAAATCGTCAAATATATTTAATTTTGAATTAAATTAATTTGTAATAAATATCGCTAATTATAGATTAAGGCAATGACATTATAAAACATATCATTGGACTAAGAATAAGGACAGGTCCCTTTTCCAGAGGTTGGGATTATTATTAATCCTAGATTTCAAAACAGTAATTTTTAATGTATTCAGCAGTGTATAATCTGTGGTCATAAGGCTATTTATACACGTTACGTCATAAGTATACAGCGGAGTGGTGATCTGGTGTATGTTTGTATATTATATCTGTTACATTTTGGCAGCTGCTTCATATTTCATATTGTTATCAATTATTTTTCACGATATGGGTAGGATTTATAACAGAAGTGGAATCAATATGAAGATATGTTTCCGGGTTTTCGATTTACAGTGAGAATGTTTTATTATAAGTTTTTTTTTGTTTTTAATATCGTATTTTATTCTATTATACGCTACTTGCATAACTAATTTATGAAAATTAAAATAGCTTTCTCAGCGATTATTTCATGAATCAGAATATGCGCAATACTTTATGTAGGTAGGTACAACAAAAAGAAATAAATGAAACTGCTTTTTTGTGTTTTAAGTTTTCCGTCAATCTATAAATTTGTAAATAAATAAGTAAGTAAGACAAGACAAGACTCCGCTGTCCCACAATGTGGGATTTGGCGACGCAGTTTAAGATTCTACTCATATTGATAAAATCGTCACACCGGTTGCCGAGATTTCAATAATAGTAGATTATGGTTATACAGGGGCTAAAAAGACCCGTTAAAAACGAGGTATTTTTAGGACACGAGCTGTGAGGCGAGAGCCGCTAAATAGAAGCAGAGTTTATAATTGGTTAAGCTCCGCGTGTTACATTATACTTTTTACTACGATTGCAATAAAATAAAATAATTCAGTCCAGTATTCAATATATTTTTTTTTTTCAGACGAAGAGAAAATAAATCAAATAAAAACAAAATACGCATTCCACAGACAAGAACGCTGCATTTCGTTCGATTTTCATATTTTTATCAAACAATCAGGGCATTAAATAATACTAGAAATTAAAAAAAAACAAATTACTTTAGCCCAAGGCTGAAATGCTTGTTTAGCCCCACGGTGGAGTGGTAATATGACAGTGTTTTTGAACAAGAGTAGTGAAAAATAAATTGAAGGTATATAATTATAAACATATTACATAGGTACAAGAATAGCTCCTTTAAATGTATATTGGTTATTTTGCAGGTATAATATACCTACATTTCCTCTTCTTCATAAAGTTAAACTCAAGACAAACGATCCCCACAGGTGCTTTAAACTGCCCATAAAAAGTTAAACTAATATAACTTGAAGGTATGTAAGATTTATATCCAAATACAGCCTGAAGGTTAAGCCAATGTAATAAATACAATAAAATATCGGTGAGTTAAAGTTTACCGTGTATTTAATATACTATTTATCAGTGATAAGATAGTCCAATAGGTTAAACGTGTATTTACTCGAGCGTCGCCGGGTTCTATTGGATTTAATAAATGGAAGAATAAAATGAAAAATAGTTGTATAGCACGTTAAGCCATCAATCGCGCTCATTATCATTTCCATCTGAATCTAAAGCGGTTGTTAAAGAATTTATTAACCTAAGCTCGCCAAACCGCAATAGAGTAGCGTGGTGGGTTTAAGCTCCATATCTTCTCTCCTGGCCTAAAGGCCTGGCTATGGAGTGGGTCATTACAATAAGCTTATAATGAATACGCTTTTAGGTTTTTCCCACAGAAGTAGATGGGTAATATAAACTTCTTTAGAGTTCGTGCATCATAACGTTTATCTTATTTATGGACGTTGGCGTATACTAATATAATAGTTACTTTGGTATCAGTACTTCCGTCCGTCCGTAGTTGGGTAGGTTTGATATCAAAGTCCTTTTTAACCGACTTAAAAAAAGGACTCAATTCGACGCGTGTTTTTTTATGTTTGTTTTTGTTACCTATTAACTTCGTCATTTTATAACCAATTAAAAAAAAAATCTCACAAAACTAAATATTTATACCTACTGATTATTATTAACGTCTAATAATCCTACTGAAGTTCATACACTTATAATTATTTTAATCATAAACCACAATATTATTTTTATAGGCAGAAAACAATACGAAACTAAAGGTAAATTTTAGTTTCGCGTCTATAGGAACTTTTAAAAAATAAAAACAAAAATTAATTACCGTGTGCGCCAGGCTTAATAAAAATCCGATATGCACAAATTCAAAAACAGAACACAGGTCACTGCACTGTAAGTCCTAACTTATTTATCGAGTTTATTTTATAAAAAAAAATATAACTTCACTATTAAATTCGAAAATGGAATACCGAATAAATGTGTCATGAGCTGCGCGCGCAATACCAATCTATGATATTTCATGGCGGTATGCATGTTCACGCGGTGGGCGGTTTACTTATTCATCGACCACTTTAACATGACCCCTCATTCACCTGTCAATTGGCGTTTTCTGCATACAAAAGGAGACTTTAAAAACTGGTCAATCTATAACACGACCATTTTATGTTGACTCCTCTCTAGCGTGTAAATAAGCGTTTTTTCTATACAATCGGGGGTATTTCACAAGTGGTGTGTTATGAATTTTATGCGGCCTTGCCTACCTACAATAATAGCCTAACGATAACTTGCAATGCATGTATTAATTTTAATTTTTACGTTTCCCATCGAAGTGTAACCGTTAGTGACGTGCAATATACGTATTTTCAGGAAGGATAAACAGTGTTTAATTTTACGTTACTGATAAAAAACAATAACAAAGCTCGATTATTATAAACATTTACTATTTACCTCATTTAAAGTTATCCTTTACAACTTAACTGAGGTATTAAAACTTAACGTGGCCCATCGTTGCCTACCATGATTATTTTTATAGGTAGGTGTATGTAGGTATATGAAATCTCAAAAATCGATTGACGTACAAAGATGAAATTTGGCAGGGAGGTAGGTTATAGTTGGTACGTATCTGCTAAGAATTCGAAGAGGTTTAAAGGTACTTGCAAGTTTGTATGAGAGTCATTCATTTCTTTTGCTACAAACTTGAAATTTGGCAGAGTTTGTAGTTGGAAAACTTCCGTTAATAACGTATTGTGCGACAGAGCCGGATTAAGGACTAAAAACTCGCAAGTTTGTTTGAAAGACAGACTCGTCAAACTTATAACACTCCTTTTTGCGTTGGGGGTTAAAATGAGGGTGGTCTGGATGTTACAGCTCTTCAATCTTCTATAGGTAAGACATGATTACATGAGAGGTCATCGTATAATGGGTATGCATATTGTCAGTTTAAGGTCGACGAATCTTCAAGGTCTAAGTCAAGGAGAGGTTGTACGGTAAATTAATGCTCGCGCAAGAACAACGCTTTGTTGCATAGTTGCCATATATAATTTTTTTTATCTCACCTGATGGTAAGTGACGATGCAGTGATGGAAGCGGGCTAACTTGAAATAAGTACAAGTTTATCTTACTCATAGCTCTGACGGTTTCTATACGGCATGGTACCAGAACGCTAAGTCGAAGCCTTGGCCGACCAGACCAGACCAGAACTGAGCCAATTTAGAAATTATAAACTGACCCCTCTCATTCTGAGAGGAGACTCGAGCTCAGCCGTGATCTGAATATGGGTTAATAACGAAACTCACCCGAGTTGGGAATCGAACCCAGGCCCTCTCTGTTGATCCTACACATCTTTGGTTGACACTACCAACTGCCTAATACTTTACAACTATTTAACCGACTTCAAAAATAAATGAGGAGGTTCTCAATTCGTCGGAATCTTTGTTATTTTTTTATACCTACTTACTTCAAAAAAAGGAAACTCAGTTAGTAGTGTATTTTTTTAATCAATTATGTTTTTTTTTTGGTAAGAGGCAAGAACTACAACGTAGATTTTAGTTGCTATTGGCCTCATAAGAAGGCTCAGTCACTCATCGGGTGATGGAGCGAGTAATGGTCGCAGTATCGAATCAGAAATGAGGAGATCCGCAGAAGAACCAAAGTCATCATAGCTCAACGAGTTGCGAAGCTGAAGTGGCAATGGGCGGGGCACATAGTTCGAAGAGCCGATAGATGTAGGGATCCAAAGGTGTTGGAATGGCGACCCTGCACTAGAAAGCGCAGTGTTGGTCGACCCACCACCGGCCTGACGACATCAAGCAAGTCGCAGGGATTCGTTGGATGCAGGTGGCTCAGGATCGTGATGTTTCGAAATTCCTATAAAAGGCCTATGTCCTGCAGTGGACGTCCATCGGCTGATATGGTGGTGGTGGTTAAAGATATTAAATTAAATACAAATACAAGTTTAAGGCCGTTATTGACACCATTTTTAACCGACTTCAAAAAAAGGACTTCAATGGAACTGATGATCAGTTTGAAGGTGCTGCTAAGCCGGTTTTCTGTTAATTTAGGCTTTTTCTGAAAGAACTACATGAAAGAACACTGTCTGAAAAACCCAAATCGTTATGATATTTTTATCTGGCTTGAAAACATCATCGGGCTAGCACCACTTTCAAACTGATCATCAGTTAGAACATAATATTATGATGTATAGAACTTAGTATGATGTTATTTTTTCGCTTTTTAGTTTAGCCAGTATCTTTTATGTTTTTGAAGTCGGTTGAATTTTTTTATTAAAGTTTTTTTGTATTTAATGATTATAACCATTAATTAGTAGATAACTATTCCGCGATGATATTTCTCAGTATCTCCAAATACGGATGCAGTGTAGGTAGCCCATTAGCTATCATTACCATGCATTACCGCAGCCATGACGTCATCACATTGTGTGCGGTGACGTCACATTGATGACAAAGCATGATTCGTGCGATGCAGTCAGTATGTAAATAAAATTATAATCATTTATAAGATTATTCCGGCAGGAAGGAAGTAGCAGATTAACGATAAGTAGGATTAAAGAAAAACGGAATGATTGTATTATTGACTAGCGAACGCCCCCGCATTTGTCCGCGTGGAATTCTTTTTATATTTTCGCATGTTTTATATAATAAATAGTCCACTTTTCATTTTACAAAACTATATCTCAAAACATGAAGGATTTATATTTATAATATTAAATAAATAAATTAAACAAATAAAAAAACCCGACTGCATAAAATAAAAAAAAAACTAAAAAGAAAAAAAAAAACAAACTCAGTCCAGTAGGGTAGAAAACAATTAGAAAACAGTCGTTATGTCCCAAAGTTACAAAATAAAAACCTTACATTTTAGTTCTCGAGATACGAGCGCGATTAATTTTTTACTTATTTTTTTTGTAAGTTAAGTTTTGTGTGTTGTAAGGAAATAATCTCATAATTAATCGCTAAAATTTTCTGACAATTTTAGTAATCCAAAGTAATAAAAATTTAAAGCTTTTAAAGTCTGTAGTTTTTTTTCAATCGCTGAAAGCAAAAACAAGTAAATAACTGACGGCCGCGTGGCGCAGTGGGTAGTGACCCTGCTTTCTGCATCCACGGCCGTGGGTTCGATTCCCACAACTGGAAAATATTTGTGTGATGAGCATGGGTTTTTTTCCAGTGTCTGTGTGTATTTATACATTATATAAGTATTTATATGTAGTATATAAATGTATATGAATATTATAATATCAACTATCTTAGTACCCATAACAAAAGCTACTCTGTATGCTTACTTTGGGGTTAGATAGTGATGTGTATTGTTTAAGTATATTTATTTATTGTTAAAAAAAAAAAATTTAGTCTTCCTATAATTTAATCTACCAAAAGTAATCAGTCCCCATGACGCTTCAGTAACTTTAGCATCCCGGGCACTACTATTATAATATCTACATGGCGCCAAGAACATTGAGTAACAAGTACATAATTACATGTTACAAACTAATGGGGAGTTACACATGCTATTGTATGATGTATAAATTAACCCTTGCAATTACATACCAGCAAATCAAGTAAAATTCCGATAACTTTGAACCCATTCTATATACTTTTATTTCACACCTTTTTATTTTTATTTTAGCTAATTACTAAAAGAAGCTTACATATCTTTCTCTAAGCAAAATTCAAATTCACGTTCCGGTATGGGTAAGAATTAACTTGCACCTCCAAATTGTATCTCTCAAGGGCTCATTTTGTCAGTAAAAAAAAAATCTTTACGATTAAATGAAATTTTAGGATTTTGCTCTTTTAAATAACTAATACCAGCTTTTCACGGAATGCGTAATTATGAAAGATTTTTTTTGTAATTATTTAAAAAATAATAATAATAAAACAACTGTCTATTAATTCCGGCTTATCTCTGAAACTGCTTGGCCGATTTTGACGCGACTATCTCCTGCAAATAGCTGATGTAATAAGGAGTAACGTAGGCTATGTTTTATCCCCGTATTCCCACGGGAACGGGAACTACGCAGATAAAACCGCGATACGTTCGCTAATACTATCATAATATCGCCCTTGACTAATCAGGACATCATGCGATGCCGTCCTTCACAAGAGCTAGACAGGGAAGTCCTTAACTCGCACGATTGTCTTATCAGTATAGTTAATAGTTATCCTAGACAGCTAAAGTGATGGTTAAATTACAGGAAACAGTAACTTCTTACTTTATTTACAACCACCTTCAAAGAGGTTAAATTAACCAATGAAAATTTCTTACTAGCTGACGGCCTTCTTAGTCTTAATTTATTTTAATTCCATATAGCTAATTATAACCCTCTAACTCTATAGTTAGTAAACTATCGTAATTACAAACATGGGAGAATGTGCAAGGAAATAGATTTGTGGATTTACAAGACGGAAGTACTGGGTTCAATCCCCGGCTGGGCCGATTGAGGTTTTCTTAATTAGACCAGGTATGGCTGGTGGGAGGCTTCGCCCGTGGATAGTTACCACCCTACCGGCAAAGACGTACCGCCAAGCGATTTAGCGTACCGGTACTATGTCGTGTAGAAACCGAAAGGGGTGTGGATTTTCATCCTCCTGCTAACAAGTTAGCCCACTTCTTACCATCAGGTGAGATTGTAGTGAAGGGATAACTTGTAAAGAATTAAAAAAAAGTTTTTTTTTTCAACTCTCCATCTTACCCTCCCATAAGTACCCCCATAGTCAAATTTTACCTATTCACGATACATGCCTGTATTTGGGTCACCGTGTACCTCCAGTAGATTCGGCGAAGACAGACAGACATTAAAATGTGCGCAAGTGAGATTATAAGGGATCCGTTATTGTACTACGTACGTTTGGAACCCTAATATAGTTGGATAGGAAGATACACCAGAGATGTTCGTCATAGACTACCGAAAATAGCTTCCCAAATCCGACCTTGAGCCACCGCGCGTCAGGGTTCTTACGGAAGTCTATAAATTAATAGACGTCTGACGTTTACTATTCGCTGCGTGGACGCATCTAGGAGGAACAGGGGGGCATTTACCTCTCTAGTTATTGTTTAACTTTGAAACCATTTGTGGCCTCAAAAAGCCACAAAAGTTCACGTTAAAGTGGCCTCAAGTCTGAAAAATCTTCGGTTCATTGTGACTACTACTTCATCAACATCATTATTAACCCATATTCGGCTCACTGCTGAGCTCGAGTCTCCTCTTAGAATGAGGCTAGGACAATAGTCACCACGCTGGCATTGGCAGACTTCACACACGCAGAGAATTAAGAAAATTCTCTGGTATGCAGGTTTCCTCACGATGTTTTTCCTTCACCGTTTGAGACACGTGATATTTCATTTCTCAAAATGCACACAACTGAAAATTTGGAGGTGCATGCCCCGGACCGGATTCGAACCCACACCCTCCCGAATCGGAGGCAGAGGTATATCCATTGGGCTATCACGGCTCTTCTTACTACTTGTACCATCGTTATCTTTATCATCACTTTACTGCTAAAGAGCCTCACTCAAAGAATAAGTATAAACATCTGAATAAGTAAAGCAAGCATGTAGCGTACAAAAGAGGTAATAGGTTCGATCCCCGTTTGACTATTGTCGCACCCACTCCAGACAAAACGACTAGTTTGAGGAGATAGAATCATATAAGTTACTAGTAGACGCCGCGCGGTTTTACCCGCTAGTTTCACGTTCCCGTAGGAATACGGGGACAAAATATTATAAGCCTATAGCCTTCCTCGACAAATAGGCTATCTAACATTGAAAGAATTTTTCTAATCGGACCAGTAGTTCCTGAGATTACCGCGTTCAAACAAACAAAGTCTTCAGCTTTATAATATTAGTATAGACGGCTAATACATTATTTGAAATCCATAGAATCATTGGCTAATTATCTAGATACGCCCCTTCCGTTTTGTATTGCGTCATAGCATGGGAAAACCAAGACTTCGTAATGTACTGCGTTTGATTTAACAAACACCATTGTTTTAATAATATAACTAGCATCTATAGCCTTCGTATAAATATTTATGGTACAATGGGAAGTAGGTACATCACATACCTTCCTCCGATTTTGGAATGTAACGTATGTCGAGATATATACGTTGGATTTGTTAAGTACGTTTGTCATGTTTTTGCGGCAAAAATCAAAGTGAACTTTTTATTTGTACATAAAGAACTTCACGAAGTCACGCCTGTAGATATTCAATAGGACAACATTGATATTGTCTAGTTTTTACTTATATGAACATAGAGACAGCAAGTAATGTTATGTTATCGTAAAATTTAAAGGTCTCCCCCGCGCCTAAGTCTGAGACAACTGCCACACTAATGGCAAAAGTTTATATATAACACATTTGTTCGTAAAGTATCGCTTATTTTACCAATTTCAATATCGTAATGTATTTCATTACGCACATGTGCCGTAATGTAAAATAAAATACACATGTGTCGTAATGTAATATTAAACCTTTATCATCCGTCTAAAAACGAACGGTACTTTTTAAATCTTGGCAAAGACTTTTTATGTCAGAAAAGTGCTCAACATTTTATGAATAAAATTAACTTTGTGAGATAAAATATAATAAAAAAAACATTGAATTCTTTAATTTTAATAATCACAACCTCTGCTTCCTTACTATAGCTCTCGCCTTTGGCTCGAGCTGCAATATCGCCTCGGCTGTAATTTTTAGTTTACCGCACTTATATCATAATGTATTGTATATTGCAAGGTACTATACACCGCAATTGAACGTATTTGGCTATAACTTAAGATAGATTGTAGCTCGCATTAACACATAATCTTTTTTTTATCCCGGAAAAATCCATAGTCCCCATAAACTTGCGAAAAACGCTTCGAAAATTCAAAAATGTATAGGAATGACATTTGCTATCGACAGGTCACGTGATCAAGTTGTCGATCGGACCTGTCATTCCCATACATTTTTCTAGTATCCGAAGCGTTAGCGTTTGTAGAAAGAGAATCGACGTGAAACTTGGCTACAGGAACAGCAATCGCGAGTAGTATCTAATAAAAAAATCTTTTTTGCACTGATTTTGAAGACAAGTAATGCACAAGTTTCGTACAAGTTAGAAAATATTCTATTTGTTAATAGTAATTGATTATGAAACACGGCTAAAACTCACGTGATATTACGTCGGAGTATGCCCGACTAGTTTCGAACCCATACGGGGCCCTTAGTCATGAGCTGGTTCTTGCATCGCGGCACGATCCAAACTGCATACTCCGGGCATACTCCGACGTAATATCACGTGAGTTTTAGCCGTGTTTCATAATCAATTAATATGAATAACACTCACGATAGTTTAAATTCTATTTGTTAATATTTATTAAGATAATAATTTCATATAACCAATCGATATACCTACACTCCAGCGACTTCAATATAACTAAAGAAAACAATATTTTCATAAGTTGCATCTTGAAAGATATCTTTTATTTGAATATCGGGAAAACGCTGCGACGAAGGAGATTATCCTCCGTCTGATGGAAAGCAAACATAAACACAGCGGGCTTATTTTGTAAGAAGGCACCAACATCGTTGAATTCGCCGCTGCAGTTATATTAGACGTTACTCGTTACCTTTAACTACCGCAGGAAAAAGTCATCAGCATCTTTATCAGCCTATTTTAATGGAACACTACATTGTCACGCCTCCTTATAGATCCACCACGTAACCAAGACCAAGTGTTTGTGACATAAAGGATACCGGATACTCTTTAAACGCACAATTCGTAGCCTAACAGGATAACTGGC
This sequence comes from Bicyclus anynana, assembly GCF_947172395.1. Taxonomy (NCBI): domain Eukaryota; kingdom Metazoa; phylum Arthropoda; class Insecta; order Lepidoptera; family Nymphalidae; genus Bicyclus; species Bicyclus anynana. The sequence goes on along the minus strand of NC_069094.1, from coordinate 15,420,481 downwards.
AAATGAGATATTTTCAAACAGTTTCAGCATAAAGATTGGGAAACTCAGTCTACAGAACAGATAACGCCAAAAACTAACGCTTAGTCAAACTAAGAAAAGTTTGGCAAAGGCTGTAGCTATAGTCGTACGAAAACCGTATGAGTTACATATAATTTATCTAATTAGGGTATTTGACAATTTTGTTTATTATTTTTTTAGAATTAGACAGTCGTAATAAAATAAATTAATTCGTACAGTTTACGTGTGATTTCGTTTGGCAAACTGCTACATTTAATGAATAATAATAATATAATTCTAGGGACTTTGGTTTTAAATTTCATCGTTGAACTCACTGATGAAATGCGTCTATAGAATTATTCCTCGATTCCAATTACAGGAATCAATAAAACTTGACTGCGCTCCGACTTTGTTTCCCTTAGGTACTTTTTCTTTACTTTTACTTCCGCCTCGGCGGGAGCTGAAGAACTTGCCTCGACATCTTGTAATTGCATCACAGATTCGATTACATCAAAGACGTTTCCTGAAACTTTCAAAGTAACTTGTAAAGCTATAGGTTTAATGTTTGGAATTTTGTAATACATTTTACCGTTATAATGAGTACCTACCAAGATCCGGCCATGACAGTCAATCTCTTGTTATGAACATTTACGCAAATAATATTATCTATAGTAATATTATAAATACGAAAGTAAGTCTGCCTGTGTCTGACTGTCTGTCTGATGACCGGACATCATGCTGAAACTACTGAATGAATTAAAATGAAACTTGGCACGATTTGAAAAGACGTTTACTTTTTAGATGAACAATAAACAAACAATATAATAAGGTAAAGTTTGTGAGGTCGCAGGCGGTAATCTCAGCCTCTGTAGTCAAGTGGCAAGTCGATTCTTTTTCTACCATCGCAAACAGATCTTGATCACGTGACCTGTCGATAGCAAATGTCATTCCCATACATTTTTGTAGTTTTTGAAGCGTTTGCGATCGTAGAAAGAGAATCGATGTGCCACTTGGTTACAGGGGCTGGACATACAGAACAGGTTTTGAAAATCCTTCCAATAGAAAGCCATGTTATTTGTATATGTCAAGAGTCTGTTTTATTCCCGTATTCCCAAAGGAAAGAAGACTACGCGGATGAAACTCAGGAGTGTCTGCTAGTCAAATAGTCAATCATGAAAACACCATCACCTTCTTCTTCGGCCTCGCCTTGTCCCGTTTATACGGGGTCGGCTTAACCAATCATGTGTTTTTTTTTTTATTCTTTACAAGTTAGCCCTTGACTACAATCTCACCTGATGGTAAGTGATGATGCAGTCTAAGATGGAAGCGGGCTAACTTGTTAGGAGGAGGATGAAAAATCCGCACCCCTTTCGGTTTCTACACGGCATCGTACCGGAACGCTAAATCGCTTGGCGTACGTCTTTGTCGGTAGGGTGGTGTGGTAACTAGCCACGGCCAAAGCCTCCCACCAGCCAGACCTGGACAAATTAAGAAAATCTCAATCTGCCCAGCCGGGGATTGAACCCAGGATCTCCGTTTTGTAAATCCACCGCGAATACCATTGCGCCACGGATGCCGTCAGAAAATCCACCGCGCATACCAAAAATGTGGCGCCATTTTGTCAGACCCTTCATCACCCTTGCGAAATAATTCAAAAAATACAACAATGGCATGCCCAATACCCATCAGAGATGTACAACAATACGCGCTCGTCAAAGTAGCACGTATTAGTAACACCGACAATGCAAACAACAATGAAGTGTCGTCAGCGCAAATGGAGCATATCCTGGAGGCAATTTAGTTGTATTGAGCTGGCCGGGCTCATACGGAGACGGCTCGTCACTACGGTCTGACTGGTGAGTAGGTTGACTTACTAAACTAATTCTGAAACCCACTTGTCTACAAATTTTGGGGTTGAGGGTTTTTGCTAATTCCATAATCTGTTTTGAGTTTTTGTCATTCAATTATTTTTTTTAAATTAAAACTATAAAGACAGAAGTCAATGAAAACATACCTTGCAAGGAACCTAATGATGAAGAAACCTTTCAAAAGGCTCAAGAGACGAGCACCACAAGATGTCATGAAACAGACACTACATTATTATATTTGGGCAAAATCCATTGAGGATTTTGCACCTAACACGCCTTAATACAAATACTTAAAATCCCGCTGAATGTCTCACGAGAGATTGCAGGAATAATGAGCGACTAAAAACAAAAAAAAAAATCGAGAAAGAATTTTTAAGTTTGAAGAGATTTCCTTCAATATAAAAGTTCAGCCACTTCACTAAGTTTGACGATCGTTTGCTATTAAATTATCATCATCATTATCAACCCATATTCGGCTCACTGCTGCGCTCGAGTCTACTCAGAATGATAGGGGTTAGGCAAATAGTCCACCACGCTGCCCCAAGGCGAATTGGCAGACTTCATTTATACTCGCAGAATATTAAGAAAATTCTAAGTAAGGTAAGCAGGTTTCCTCACGATGTTTTTCCTTCACCGTTTCAGTCACGTGATATTTAATTTCTTAAAATGCACACAACTGAAAAGGAGGTGCATGCCCCGGACCGGATTCGAACCCACACCTCCGGAATCGGAGACAGATTTATATTGGGTCGTAAAGAAAGACTTTTCTATCAAAAATTTATCAGCAGTTAAGGCAGTTTTAGTTAAAGCAGTAGTCGAAAATGCTGAATTTTGCCTCCTGGATGGTTCATTTCGGAGCTAGAAAATTAATAAAAAAATAAGTTGCTCAAAAAAACAAACAACAGTTTTGTAGAGCAGTAAAATCTCTATCGAATGATTGTATGAATGAATTGAATGAGCTCCATTACCCCTCTCATACAAGGAGGCAGACCTGGCCCCGCAGTGGGCCATAACAATATGTAAATAATGATGCAATGTTTGTCCCTTATTCCATTATCTATTGCACTACGTGCTCAGTAGCATGTGATCAATTAAATTAAATTTTGGTTTCTACGAAAATACGTATGATTAACGCCAATTTGGTGATTATATCTTCCGCATTTGTGGTGTGTTTCAAATTAAGAGGTTTATAAAAGTTGAAATTTTCCTTATGGTCCCGTATTCCCATAGATGGATGGATGCAAAATTCGTTCATCCATGTAATTAGATTTCGATGTAATAATTGTATTATAAAACTAAGCATATTTGGACCAAACCAGAACAATTTATAGTAGTATTTTAATTATAGTGTAAATAAGTTATTCAGGGAAAACACTTGTTAAATAACAATTTACGGTGTAAGTACGCTACTATTACTACTATTTGTTCTATGGAAAATATATTGAGACGTAAATAGTAGTATCTTTCTCTTGTTTATTTTGTACTTACATGTTAATATCATAAATTGACTCGGAAAGGAGATATCGTCTAAAAAGTTAAAGGCGTTATTTTTCGGTTCCACTTTCGAACTTTAATTTTGTCACGAGGTGGCTAAGTTAAAGTGGAATTCGAAAAGAGCCCTCAAAATATTTAAAATTACCGATTTTCAAAACTCCCGGACAACATTCCAGGTAACCTGCATTTTTCGGATACAAATGAATGGCCAAGTTTTTTTTTTATTTTTTACAAGTTATCCTAAGATGGAAGCGTTCTAACTTGTTAGGAGGAGGATGAAAACCACACCCCTTTCGGTTTCTACACGGCATCGTACCGGAACGCTAAATTGCTTGGCGGCACGTCTTTGCCACGAAGCCTCCCACCAGCGAGACCTGGACAAATTAAGAAAATCTCAATCTGCCCAGCCGGGGATCAAACCCAGGACCTCCGTTTTGTAAATCCACCGCGCATACCACTGCGCCACGGAGGCCGTCGAACCAATATATAAACCTATGTAATTAGTGAGTGTCATATTCTAACTCGTATACCCACGGATGGATGCAAAACTCGGTCATTCATGTACTTTTCAATGTAATTGAAAGAAAGAAACAAGAAGACTAGAGTATTGTAGATAAATAACAAATCTGTAAATTGTTCCAGGCTACATCACCGAGATGTTGAACGCCCTTCAACTGTGCGCGTTGGCGGGGCTGGTCGCGCTGAGCGAGTGCCGGCCGGATAAGGTGGGCTCCACTACTTCGTTAGCCTGTAGTTAAACGCCTATTTTGACGCGCCGTCCCTGATTTGTTATGATTGCTCCCGACAGGACGAATTGATACGAACGAGCATGACGATGTTTTTGGTAGTAGAACTCTGCGAGAGATCGGGGATGTACTTCTTTAGCCACGTAGCATTGTTATCTTTTGGTCTAAAAAGCTGGTGACAGGCTTACTTCTGCTGCCAAGTCGCATTCTCATCTAATGGGCCATTTTCTAGTTCTGTCAACTATTTCTACTATATGTGTTTGTACTTCAAAATATTTTATTAACGTTTTATTAACTAACGTTTTTAAAGTTAACATTAACCGAATGTTAGGATTTTGTCAGGCTTTTGCAGCATAATGCATTTATAAACAGTTACACAGATGTTAAACTCTACGCTTAACTTTTGGCCTTTGAACCTTGACAGTGTAGGTCTCAAACTTTCAGCAGACTAGCGACTCTGCTACTTGAAACGTATCTACTGTTTTGTTTCCATTAGAGAAGGAGGCAGCCATGAGAATAATGAAGAATCTTCTAGCATCAGTTTCTCATAAAAACATTTGGGTAAAAAGTCAAGAATGAGCGTACGCTGCTTCTTCGTGTTCTATGAGGCGTGCTAACAAACTCTAGCCTCTAAGAATAAAAGTACCTACTAAAAATTCCCCGTTTAGAGTAAAATATTATTATCGTTGTATGTGGCTAAGCATTATAATTTAGCACACAACACGGCATGACCTTTACTACAGTAACGACGTTATAAGGGAGCGAAAATACGTAACCTTCTTCGCTTCCTTCGCGCCGTTAGACGATAGAAGCTAAAGCCTAATACACTTATTAGGCTTATCAGGTAGCAAGAATATCTATGCATATTTAGGAAACAATTTTGTTATCTTGTTTTAACATCATTCACAATGTTATAAATGTGACAAAATAAGGCAAAATCAGACAAAATGAAGTTCTTGGATACTTAAAAATGTTTATGGATAATTTAAAGGCAGGATTTCTACACTATAACTAATGCGAATGAAAACAACTAAACCGATTTTGAAAATCCCTAGACTTTTGTAGGGATTTTCAAAATCGTTTTAGTGATATGCCCCATGATCATAACCTATGATCTGCAATGGACGTTTACATATATGAATGATCTGATATGAAGATAATCAATTCATTTGTAGTTGGGTCACAGTTCTTCATCTTTTTACGTACTGTCGTGTTGACTGACATAGCTTGGTCTCCAACAGATGCGTCCGCTACACATCATCAAGACGCGCAGCATAGATCTGAACTCAGCGCACGGACTCGCCATGGAGAACCGGCTGGACAAAGCGGTGGAGCCGACGGGCTACCGGCTTGAACTTGAGCCTTATTTAGAAGACGCATTGTATAAAGGTATCGATCTATATCTACCAGTTAGCTACCCCAACTATCATAAAGGTACCAGCCTCAACAAATTCCAACCTCATCGGATCGCAATGCACTCTGCATATGGACTGACGAGGCTCTGGTTCGATCTAAGGCAGTATACCTTACCTTACCATCTCAGCCGATGGACGTCCACTGCTGGACATAGGCCTCTTGCATGGACTTCCAAAAATGACTGCCTCAAGCCACCAGCATCCAATAGCTCCCTGCAACCCGCTTGATGTCCTCAGTCCAGGAAGTGGGGGGTCGACCAAAACTGCGCTTCCCGGTGTGAAGTCTCTATTCAAGCACCTTGGGACCTCAACGTCCATCGGCTCTTCGAACTATGTGGCCTCCCCATTGCTACTTCAGCGTCGTGACTTGCTGAGCTATGTCAGTGAGTTTGGTTCTATCTACTGTTTTGTTTCCATGTTACAACGCAATCCTTCAGAAAACACGTTCGTCGTCGGTCCCGGTCATCATCATTAATATCTGATAGAGCCTACTCGTAATCGTAAAAGAGTTTCCATTATCATCCTTGTAAAAAGTGGTCACTCCCAGTTGCTTGAGGTCGGCAATGATCAGTACCAGAGTAAACGTTGACATGTGTGGAGTCTTCTTGAAGTGGTCCCACATTGCGTTTGGTTCGCCATTGCTGCAAATTAAAAAATATACTAAAGGCGATCCATCTGATTAACAATTCCATTGGAACAGCGTGGAGAGACTAAGCACCGTCATATAAAATAGACTGATAATGATAATGTATGTTCGTAGGTCACGTAAGCATCAACGTGACGTGGTTGGAGGAGGCCAACACAATCAGCCTGCACTGTGCGCACGAGATCGAAGTCACCGAGTCGGAAGTCAGGGCCTACATACCGAGTGACTCGTAAGTCCTGTTTCCCTAGTGCGGATGTACAATTCGCAAACGATGATGGTTTTGTTGCTTATCCTCTCGGCGAGATCCTCGTAGTTTTACTTTTTGCTTCTAGGAAAAATATATCAGTAGGACCTAGCCACTACGAGCAGCATACGTCAATAACATATCTCCCATCTTCACGAAAGATCGAAGGAGCAAAACTATAGCCTAAGGCGGTATGCCCTATTGACCCTATTTGGATAGGGTTTTCGTTAATTAATTGAACATTTCAGGGAAGGGTTTTCTATATTTTTGATATAATAATACTATCTGAACTAGGGTATGTTTTCAAGATGTGTAATTTCTTACTAGGGGATTTGGTTCATCGAGATAGTACGCCTAGATTTTACTGTGTGATAGTTGATATTATGTGGTTGACCTTATCCTTTGTTCGTATAACCTACCTACCCTTAAAGTTGATGAATCCTGGCCGGAGTATAGTTCATGTTAGCGATTCTTTTTTGCTTGTTTAATTAATTGTATTCCTTTGTTCATCTCCTACAAATATTGAATGATACCCACAAGAGGAGAAAATCCTGGATGCGCCATCAAGTTTTTCTATCACTTAGATGTCACCTGAACTGTAGAAAGATTGGAGATACATGAGCATGATGAGAAAATGATGATCTTAAATCATATTAAAAAAACACCGATATCTCCGGATTGGCTTATCGGATTTTCATCTGTACTAATATTTTAAAGAAATATAGTTTGTGAATTTGTATCTGATTATATAATGATTTATTTATTTTGCTATCATCCGCGAAAAGTCGACGAACCCATGCGACAACGTCACCCAGGTCCGACAAAATACTCTCTACGTACGTTTCACCCCGAAACCGGAGCATCCTCAGGAGATGTTGACTCTACAACGTGCAATTGCAAAGTACACACACAATCAGACATCTCAAACTTATAACACAAGCGACGTTGTATGTCGGGGATTAATTAATAAAAGCTTTCGTGCAATATCGTTTATTTCAATTTGTGCAGTTTCCAAAAAAACCTTTATTCTGTCCCGAAACAGGAAAGTGGCGCAGAAGATTGCAATAAAGAAAACATCGCGCGACCCTCGGAAGCCGACGTTCACCATACGCCTGGAGAAGTCCGTGCCGAAGTCGTCAACCGGTCACATCAACTTTAGCTTCAAGGGCAACATGGAGACTGGTACCACGGACGCGTTTTTCAAAACCACTTACATCACAGACCAAGATGTTGAAAGGTACCTAACCTACTTTGCAGACTGAATATAATCTCCCGGTGAAAACTGTATCATTTTTATTTAAGAGGACAGGCAACATTTTTGGTAATATTATTCAAAGCCACTCCACTTTTTGAAGTGATAACTTCTCATTGGAGGGTGATAACTTCTTAAACCGCTTCGTAACCTAACGCGTTACGGCGTCACTCAGGCTGGCTTCCCCTTTTGTCACGCATAGGGTAGCAGATTTCCCTAGACACACACGTTTTTATTAAAAAATTAATATTTTTTTTTTAATAAAAACGTGTTTTGTCCGTTTTTATGGAAAAACATCGAGAATAACTCGAACATCAACAATAACATTATCCGTAAATATAATAAAATTTAATTAATTTAATGTTTAAAAAAGCGGAGTCTAATTTTGTCTATTTACCTGTTTATATCTTTGATAAGAAATTAACTATCAGGTGTCTCAAACGACGAAGGAAAAACATCGTAAGGAAACCTGCATACGTAAGAATTTTCTTAATTTCCTAATTGTGCAATCTGCATTATGCCAGTATGGTGGACTGTGCCGAACATAGGTTGCTAATGATGATGATGATTTTTGATTATGCACGTTAAACTCAGGAAGCCTTTAGGATGATGATCACGATGATGATGATGTGATCTGTATAGGATCTTCGCTTTTCAGAATGGTAGCAGGAACACAGTTCCGTCCCAACAATGCGCGCAGAATGTTCCCGTGTTTCGACGAGCCGGCTTTCAAGACTCCCTTCGAAGTCAGCGTGGTCCGCCCGAAGACCATGGTGGCTCTTAGCAACACGCCTGTAGCCAGGACTGAGGAAATGTATGCTTTAATTTCATCATAATTTCATCATAGTTGTTTTTTATTTATACTACATTTTAATACAAAATTAAAGAAATTATCTCAAAGAAAGTGTTAAAGCAATCTCTACTAGACAATCTTTTCGTATAAAAATTTAAAGATAAGCTGGGAAAAGGGTTAAGTTACGTAAATCCTAAAAGTATTATATCCTGGTAATCATCTTAGATTATGGTATACGTAACTTAACCTTGGTTGTTGGTTTATTTTATAAAATAAAAATAAAAAATATATAAATCTACAAACGACTCTGCTTGTCAGACAAACATCGACATAGTTTATCCGACTTATCGAAGTCTGGAAGATGCCTTGGAAGGATAACGCCCCAACCATCATGCATTGTTAAGAAGATGGATCGCCCTTAGTATATCTTTTAATTTGCAGCAATGGCGAACCAAACGCAGTGTGGGACCACTTTGAGAGGACTCCGCCCATGTCGACGTTTACTTTGGGACTGGTCATTGCCGACCTCAAGCAACTGGGGGAGACCACTATGTACAAGGATGATAATGGAAATGATATTGGTGAGGGTTTTACTAGTTAATTGGCTTTAATCATATTTCATAACCATTTTCTGCCTATTTTGCGGCCCACTCCATGGTCAGGTCAACTGCCTCTGGTCCAACGGTTAGCCTATGATAGCCTTCGCAACACGTAATCCTGAATCAGGCTATATAATACTGAGTTTTCTTTCTTCTAAGATTTTGGTGATATTACACCCCATGCCCCGCAGAACACGTAATGATGCCGATATCATCACATATATCATTATCATTAACATCTGATAGTGGTAACTTTTTTTAACATTACAGCCCAAATGAGCTCCTTTGATATGAAGGGCGTAGAATCGAATCTGGTCCGTGGTATGCACTTCCAACTTTTCAGTTATGTGCGTTTTAAGAAATTAAATATCATGTGCTTCAAGCGGTCAACGAAAAACATCACGAGGAAACCTTTGAATTCTCAGGTATGCACCTGAGAATTTTATTAAATTTCTTCCTGGGTGCAGTTTGCCAATCCGCATTGGGCCAGCGTGGTGGACTAACTAGACTCGACTCGAGGTCGACAGTGAGACGAATATGGGTGGTTAATGTGATTATGAGTGGTCATTAAAGAATTGAACATTATCACCCTGTCTGTAAACTTTCGTGGGAGCAGCGTGCGGTGATTCTGAGCTTCACAATTATCCCCTCCCTTTATGAAATGAGTCCTTGCCCTGTGGAGGGTCATTAAAAAAGTCGTTATAAGTAATTGTCTCCGTCTATTGTTTGCTCTTACTACTTGCATTAAATTAATTAATTTCTTTTTATCGCTGCTTTCCTTACTTTTACTGTACAAAGTAGAAACATTTTTTTCAATAAGTGGCATTTATGTTTCCTCTCTCGAGTTTTAACTGCCAAAGATTTCGCCGATTCAATCTCAACACTCAAGTGTACAAAGTCCTAAAACGAGTGGCTATGGGCCCATAAAGTTTATGATAACTTCCACCATTTTGCGGCGAAATTGCGCCCTCGACAGAACAAAGAGTAATGACGTACGTTTATGGCTACATCGGGCCCTCGTGGGGTTTTGACTTTTATTTCATTCGCGGATCATAAATTGTGTCACATTTTTCCGATTGAAACATCTTCATGCAAAACTGTGATGAATGGGAATAATTTCACATGGCATATGTTTCCATAATTCGTAGGTTATGATCCCCCTGGTGTTGAAGATCAATAATATTAGACAGTTCGGTTTTAGACATACCTAATAAAATATAATAAAAGAAAGAAAAAACGTTCATTTTAAAATTGTGCCACATACCACAATGCACTGATGCAGCGTCCGATGCCTCAACCACCTTAGCCACCAAAACTTAAGTAGTAAAAGCATCAAACACCACACTGTCATGTTTGGCACAACCTTGAAAAAGGTACCAGCTCAGCATTTTGCTGCATGATCCAACCAATTGCTGGAGCATACAGCACTGATTTTCAGCTGATACCCTCATCCAGGTGACATACTATTCTTTCTATTTCATAGAACTTCGCGTTTGGGGCCGCCCCGAGTTTTTGCAAGCTTTGGACGGTGTCAATGATAAGGTGGCGCTGGTGTTCGCCGAGGTGGCCAACTTCTGGCAAGTGCCTCTGCCGCTGCGTCGGCTGGATGTCGTGGCTTTGCCCAACTACCAAGGAGTTAAACCTGCTGATAACTGGGGGCTGATCGTTTTTAAGTAAGTAATACAAGTGAATAGACAACTATTAGTTGCAATTGGCAATCGTCCGAGCGTATTGAAGAGCTGTTCCAAAATACTAGACTGGCGATCCCCAATATCATTTAGGCGATATCGTCTAGGCGATATCACGCCTAGTGAGGGAAGCCGCTGAATGCAAGTGGCTTAACTTTGCGGTATTCGGAATTTCAATAGAAGGTCTACTCGTATGTCCAGTAGTGTAAGTCCGTCGTCTGATTTCACAATAAGTGTAGATTACAGTTTAGTTTCAGTTTTAGTTTATTATGTTCAAGATATTGCTTTAGATATGTCAAATGGAAAGGTTTCCTTAGCATGTTAGTAGCTATAAGGCGTAGCCATGACCAAGTAAAGAGAATATTGCTTATGATGTATCGGTGTTCCAGTTAAATACCGATTAGTAGGCAATTATGTAGTAGTATTGTCTCGGTTTTCTTATCAGCGTGTTTAAATTTAAATTTATTATCTACTCCAAGGATGCCAATAATTACTAATGACTGTCTAATTAACTTCGACGGATGTTAACTCATTTTCAATGCGATATAACTGTTTTTATACGTTAATAGGTTTTACTTCGCGGAAGTTAATATTGACAATTTCTTTTCCCATTTCCCGCGAAAGCCAACAAATCTGCGAGATTAAGCCGCAATTTTTGCCCTCGTACCGAACCATCTTTATAATACGTTAACTCTACACTAGTCTTAACAAAACCTCAGTTCAGAATGTAAAGAGACCATTGTCAGCCTCGTGGTGGTAAGATTACCAACAAGTGACCTGTCAGTTTTTATTGAAAAAATTACTCTTAAGTGAGATTGCATCAAAAACTTATATTTATTTTAATTGTTAGGGAGAGTGACCTGACCAACCGTGGCTACCTGCAACTGGCGCAGGAGATCTCGTACCAGTGGCTGGGCGCCCTCGCTACTCCGGCCTGGTGGTCGGATGCTCATCTCAACAAGGCGCTCGTTGGATATCTAGCAGCGGAGATCGCTTATAAGGTTTGTCATCATCATAATTTTAATGGCCCACTACAGGGCCAACGAGCCGCGAAGCTGAAGTGGCAATGGGCGGGGCACATAGATCGAATTGCTGGAATGGCGACATCGCACTAGAAAGCACAGTGTTGGTCGACCCCCCACTAGGTGGACTGTGACATCAATCCAGTCGCATGGATTCGCTGTATGCAGGCGGCTCAGGATCGTGATGTTTGTAAGTACCTACAAAAGGCATGTGTCCTGCAGTGAATGTAAATCGGCTGATATGATGATGATGATGATTATGGGTACCGGGTGAGTGTATGCTTCACGCTGCTCCAATGATTGTAACGGTTAATATCAGTTGTAAATCATCATCATTATCAACCCATATTCGACTCACTGCTGAGCTCGAGTCTTCTCTAAGAATAAGAGGGGTTCGCCTTTTGTACCTCAAAGTAGTGTCTCGATATCGCGTTATCAGCTTCCGTGCTTTATTGTCGCGCCCCAGGCATAACGTCCGGACGTATGCTCGCTCCCAACCGATTTACAATTTTATTTCCAATTAAATAGAGTAACTTTAGTGTGACTTAAATAACAGGTTATTCTGTAATGAATTTCGAGATGATTGCAATATCAACGAAAGTTTTGTTGCGTCATTAAACATACTTTTGATATGAAACGCTTTTCATCCATCAAACAGGTGGGTGAAGGTCGTTTCTAATTCGGATCGTCTACTATTATTTAGATCGACAACGGTTCGGAGATGGAGGGTAAATGGCCGATGACGGTGCTCTACTCGCTGTACTACGAGTTCAGCAAACGCTACCCGCACTCCCGCATCACGGGGATGAAGCAGGAGACCACGTGCACCAAGATTGAGCTGCTCTTCCGCATGTTCAACTACACCATCGGCGGAGACACGTTCAGGAAAGGGCTGAGAGTGTTCATTGAGTCCAGGTATATATTAATTTAAACCGAGTTAGAAAAAGGAAAAGGCAGTTCAACGACCTCATTTCAGTAATTTTGGATCAAAATCAAAATAATTGAAACAAGTGAACGAAACTATTGTGGCGTTTACGGTCACTATGCTAGGAAACACTAAAAACAAAAAACTAACACTAAACTAAAACTAGGTACGTGCTCTTCATTGACAGCGTACTTGTGATGCCCATTTGCCTAATCACCAGTTTCTTTCATTCCCTATGTCTAATTTGATTGAATTATGAATATTAGATGATTTCAATATGTTATTAATCCTTGTTATTTTAAATTAACTAGATTTTAAACTCATAATATGCATTTTAGAAAATTCAAAACCTTCACTGGCGATGATATTTGGAAAGACTTGAACGAAGCGGCACTCGCAGAAGGCAATATACCCAAAGACGTGGACATCAAGACGGTGACCGCCAGTTGGATCGACAAGGACAGGTTACCGCTTGTCACTGTTAAGAGGAATATTGATACCAACTCTGCTATGCTTACCCAGGTATCCTTGACTTTTCCATCATATTTAAAAGATTTTGTCACTCTCGATACAAAAGTACACGAAGCTCTACAAGTCGTGAAAAGCCGAGCCGCATGGCGCGATATCGTACGGGAAAAAGTCTTGAATGTGTGTTAGGGGTCACGACCCTCAGTAATGAGGAATACGACGTGGAGAGAGATAAAAGATTTTGAGGAACTTGGAGCAACTTATTTACAACTAGCTGAGCCTCGCAATTTTACCCAAGTGGTTCCCATTTCCGTAAGAATATGAGGATAAAATATGTGATGATAATGTAATTTACTATTGTCGAAAGAGTTTTTCAAATCCGTCGAGTTTTACAAGTTTATTCATTACATAAAAAATATAAATCTTTGTAGACAAGTAATAAATAATTCTGCTGTTTTTTGCAAAAGCCTTGCTAGTCCATCGAGAAGAGAACTACACAAATTTGTCTAAATACAAATGCTTAATTTAAATGCTTGATCTCCATTTATCCTCGTTTCTGAATTTAAAATTGTCGAGTCATAGAGAGTCAGTCACTCTTGAAGATATACAGTGTCGATGTAATATTTATTAGAATCTTTGTGTGTTACCCATAGGTTGCCGCACGGATTAGTCAAGTATTTGCGCTAAACAGAAAAATACGTTGCTCATTGTGCTCATGATAACTTCCGCATAGTAACACCAGATTCTATAATTACTCAATCACTTTAGATCTTTGGGTTTTTGGCCGGCGTCTAAAGCATACCTGTAGGTATAAAGGCTTAATTGTTATAGAAAGTATACCTCCGTGAACGACCACACGATGTCCCTGATGCTGCTAAAATGTTGTGGTGGGCTCCCATCGTGGTAGCACGCAGCGACAATCTGGACTTCACCAACACTACTCCCATTGCTTGGATGAGGAACCACAAGGATTTGAATCTCGTGAATATGCCTGACAAGGACAACTTCATCATTGTTAATCCTGAGGAAATTGGTTAGTTATCGAGGATTAACTGCAGGATCTCAATGAATCTATATTGCTAGATCAAAGTACTTGCAGTACTTTGATATACCTAGATTTATTGAGAACTAGCGGATGCCCGCGACTTCGTCCGCGTGAAACTCGATGTAAACTTTCAACTACCCCTACCCTACCCCTACCCTACCCCTACCCTACCTCTACCCTACTCCTACCCTACCCCTACCCTACCCCTACCCTACCCCTAATCTACCCCTACCCTACCTCTACCCTACCCTTACCCTACCCCTACCCTACCCCTACCTTACCCCTACCCTACCCTACCCTGAATAAATAAACTAAATATTTGAAGTAGTCCAGCTCTGGATTGATATTCTGGCTAGGACAGCTGTATCTCAAAATGAAATTTGAAATAGCATAAGGATAGGAAACATTGAATTTTTTGTTAGATCCCAAAACTAGTCGAGTTTTTATATGGTTTAAAACCAATCTTTAGATATTTATTTCTTTGCTTTTTCACTACATATCAAATATTATTTTTAAATTCATTATTGCTAACTATCTCTACCTTGATTTTTTGTTGTTTGAACGATCTTGAATTTAACAGTGAGGATTCGTAGATACTATTTATCACTGCCTTGTTGGTTCAGGGGCTTCGGATTATGAGGCAGATTTAACATGCAATACATTTCAGAGACTCTCTGAAATGTATGACTAATATACTACGACATAGTTTTTAATATTTTAAATTTTTTCTCCAGCCCCCTTCCCAGTAAACTACGACACACACAACTGGTACCTCCTTTCCGAATACCTCCAAGGCGAAGACAGGATCAGAATACCTGAACTTACTCGAGCCAAGTTACTCCACGACGCGTGGAACTTGGCCTATGCCGGGGAGTTGTCCTTCGCTACTGCTTTAAACATGACGCTCTTCCTGAAACAAGAGAGACACCATATGGTCTGGAGCCCCGTGTTCACGATGATAGATCACATCGGGAGGCATATATGCTCTTGCATGCATGACAAGTTTAGGGTAAGTAGAATGATTCACTGAAGATTTCTATTGTTGTGCAAGTAGCTATAGTCTGGCAAGTTCGTTGGTAACACTCCCATGATATCCGGTGACAGGGGGAAAGACTGCGCGGGTGTGAAATCGTGCGTGCGGGTAAGTGGCGTGCATCAGTCGTGGGTTTTTCATTCATCGCTACACGCCCCCCGGCCCAAGCGAAACATCGGGAGTGTTACGAACGAAGTTGCCAAACTATAGTGTTTTATCTACGTGTAGGTATACTCTTTGTAACAGTTTTTGTAAAATAGGAATGTTGGAGTTCTAAAGTGCTTTGAACGGTAACCTGAAAGCATAGCTTTAGTCACCCACCCCATTATGTGGATTGACCATGCGGTTTGTATCAGTTGACTATGATGATGATGGTTGTAAAATAGAAACCAAGAAAAAGTAATTGGCATAATTATATAATATACAGAAAAATAAACCATACAGAAAAATAAATCCTTGTAATATGGTAAAAATGGGAGAGACAAATTTTTTTCACAAAAAATAACTTGTATAATACCGGCAGATATTTAAACATGATTGTAATAATGGTAATTGTTCATGCTGGTTATTTTAATCTAAAGATTGTCAATTCGATGGTTTCCATAAAATTAACCTTTGTCTTAATGTTTATGCAGGCTTACGTAAGAACTCTTCTTACGCCACTGTACGTTGAACTGAAGAGAGACGCTAGAGATGACGAGGAAAACTGGAGGAAGCAGCTTCGCTCCAGTACCAGGCACTTCCTCTGCCACGCGGGCTACCAGCCTTGTATACAGGACGCGCAGGAACAGTACAGGAAGTGGATGCAGTCTCCTAACCCAGATGAAGGGAACCCGTAAGTTTTCCTTTTAATAATGGGGTTTCGTAACTCAAAAGGAAAAAATTATAGGATAATTTTGTTGTCCTTCTGTCGTATTGAAATTAAAGTAATAGTCAAGTCTACAGTCGCTTGAGGCTATTTATTCCACAAAAACGCATATTTCGACAATCTCAAGGGAAAATTTGTGGGTACCTACTTTCCGTTGACCTAGAAATATGCAACTTTTCAAGTATCTATCATTTTATCATTAGGAAATTAATGTAAAAATATTTTAGCCATTATTTAAAGTCATTCATTTATTGATGAAAGTGGTTCCAGACCTTCATTAAACGCCTATGTACGTCGTAGGAGGCTGATGTGATGATGATAAAATAATGTATTTTCTCCTCCAGTTCTCTTCTCAGGAAATTTTTAGTCAGGAATTCTTTTAGCCAATAGTTTCTGTCAGGAATTTTTCGAGAGACTCCGATGTAGATTTTGACGGCCTCCGTGGCGCAGTGGTATGCGCGGTGGATTTACAAGACGGAGGTCCTGGGTTCGATCCCCGGCTGGGCAGATTGTGATTTTCTTAATTTGTCCAGGTCTGGCTGGTGGGAGGCTTCGGCCGTGGCTAGTTACCACCCTACCGGCAAAGACGTACCGCCAAGCGATTTAGCGTTCCGGTACGATGCCGTGTAGAAACCGAAAGGGGTGTGGATTTTCATCCTCCTCCTAACAAGTTAGCCCGCTTCCATCTTAGACTGCATCATCACTTACCATCAGGTGAGATTGTAGTCAAGGGCTAACTTGTAAAGAGTAAAAAAAAAAAAAAAAGACTATTCTAACTTCAAAAATAGGAGAAGGTTCTCAATTCGACAGAATATTTTTTTAACAAAACATTTTTGAACATAAACGACTATGACCAGAATTAATTACTAATTTGCACATGTAGCAGTCTAAAACAACTTTTTTTTTCAGTGAAATCTAGTTGCCTGTAAAATTAGGGTTAGCAAAAACACACACGGGCTAAATTACACAGTAATTAGTTAAAGTTCAAATAAACTAGCTTTACACAGTCACGCTTCATTATGTTTTTATTAAAATACAGATATTCATTTAAAATATATCTATTATCCTAATCATCATGTCTAAACTTTTTTATAAATGTATTATAGGAATTACAAACTGAACTGTATTCTAGGAAATAGTAGTCTGAAACGGAGATGACGTCGCTCGATCTCTAGATGGCTTACGCTGATGCTAGGTGGCGTGATTTGTTTCCGTAAAGAGTAGGGAGTTAGAGAGGGGCGACGATCGAGCGGCAGCAACTTGCGATATGAACCGCTCGCCATACGGTCACTTCTTGTTCTCGTGGCGTTTGACCCGTCCACAAATTGTATTGTGTAATCCTTCATGGGTTATTTGGGATAGGCGGGGAGAATAGCTTGAGCAGTGAAGGTGTTTGATCGCCTTTTAAAGCCTCTGGGACTGTTCAAGGTATTCTCTGCCATTCTTGAATTCTATTTTGGTTCCAATTCGATTTGTTAATTAAGTTGTCCTGACAAATTACCTCTGAGTTAATTCCTAAAAGTACCTAATAAAATATACGTCATGAATTAAATAATTATAATATTACTGAAATAAATATTTTTATTACTTTTCCATAGTTTACCAAACCTGTACATCTGCCCAGTATTCAAATGGGGAACGCAAAAGGAGTGGAACTTTGGTCTCCAAAGAGTGATAAGTTTCCCACCGTCGAGGAAGCAGAGTGAAAGGACATTTCTGTTGAAAACTCTTGCTGGCTGCCCTATAGAAGAGTTCAAGGTACAGTTTCATCATTATTAACCCTTATTTAGCTCACTGCTGAGCTCGAGTCTCCTTTCAGAATGAGAGGGGTTTAGGCCAATAGTCCACCACGCTGGCCCAATGCGGATTAATAAACTTCGCATACGCAGGGAATTAAGAAAATTCTCCGATATGAAGGTTTCCTCACGATGTTTTTCCTTCACCGTTTGAAACACGTGATATTTAATTTCTTAAAATGCACACAACTGAATAGTTGGAGGTGCGTGCCCCGGGCTGGATCGAACCCACACCCTCCGGAATCGGAGGCAAAGGTCATATCCACTGGGCTATCACGACTCTTACAGTTTAGTGCAGTTAAAAACGTGATATTTAATTTCTTAAAATGAACATAATGAAAAATTAGAGGTGCATGCCCCGGACCGCAATTGGATGCAGAGATCATATCCACTGAGCTATTACTGCTCCCTCATGTTATTTCAATTGTAAATATATTTTTAGATCGAAAAGCTGTTGAATATAACACTCCTGGAAGGAAATGGGAACTTCACCGAAACAGACTTGTTATTGATCTTCAGCATGCTCACCGGCAGCTCGCAGGGCTACACTACTCTGTTCCACTTCTTGAGCAATAACTGGGAAGTGCTCAAGGAAAAGTGAGTATGAAAATCATAGCACACATATTAACTCGGCAAGGGATCGTCACCGTATGAGCTCGAGTCGTCCAGCAATCTTTGTAAGAAACTCCAACTTGGAAACTCTAGTTCCCATGGACGTTTGTGTGGCATCGGAAACGTAACGTAACGTAACGTAACTAAACTCAAATCGGGACAATCTTACGCCTACAATTCCCAGTTAGGATCAATTTAGGTTTTTTAAATTTTAAAATTGGCCCAGGTCTAGTCTGGTAAGAGGCATCAGCTGGGGCTTCTTATCACTACCATTAGCAATTATAATATACCGCCAAGCGATTTGGTATTCTGGTATAATGCTGCCTAAAAACTGTCAGAGGAATGCGTTGAATGAACTTGTACCCTTTCCTAGTTAGCCTGTCATTAAATAATAAAATACAGATGAATAATAATATTGTAAATATATTGGTGTTATCATATTATTCATTAAAAGGTATAACTATTATTATCATAGATACTCAAGCAAAGCCAACGTATGGGACAATCTGATCAAAGCAGCCACGACTGAGTTCACAACACAGGAGGGTCTAGACCTCGTATCGAACCTCTATGTGGCCCATCAAGGAGAATTCGGTTCCGCCGAGCATATCATCGAGAAGGCTATGAGGAACATCAGAGAAGAGGCCAAATGGTCTGCAGAGAACCTCCCTGTCATCGAGCAGTGGTTGGACGAGTATTTAAAATCTTCAGAGACAAACAATGAATAGTAGAGACCTGGTATCTGCACCCCGCACTATGAAATAAGGTTTCAAGGGTCCAGTCTCTCAACGGTACAAGTATAAAACGCATTTTTGATGTGAAACATCTATAGCCGCACGTAAAACCACGATTTCTGGCGTAGCGACGCGTCGCGTATTTATCAGATAGTTGGAATATAAATCAGATATTTTTTTTAATTTGTTTATTTATTTTTTTGCATAAATGTGTTTTCTATGTCCCCAGTTTTTGCTATTTGTAATTCGTATAAATATGTGACGGTTTCTCAAAAACAACTGATCTAGTTTGGATGTGGTTTTCGTAATCTAAATGCATATTTTAAGGAAAGTTTTTTCAGTTAAAGGCTCTGTTATATAAAATATGGAAGCTGTTTGATTTAATTTATAAAAAAAAATCCATCGGAAAGATTACCTTATTTTATTAATTCACAATGTATAAACAGCTGAAATAAATGTACCTACCTATATTTAAGAATAACTTTTGTATAAATAAACTATAAATAATTTAAGATTCTGAACGTTTTAATCTGTACCTATGTAAGTATTTATACTAATTCAATTTCGTAACCAATAGCCTACTTGCCTTTGACAACTCAAAAGGACCATCAAAAGCCTTTCTGAATAGACCATGTTTAGATTTTGAATTAGTAAAACTACTTAGTTTAATATTATGTTAACGCACATTACCACAGGTATCGCAAGATATTCAATAGCGTAATCAGATGTCAAGAATGAGTTCAATATTAATCTATACACTATTGTCTATATTAATCTATCACAGTCTCAACCTTGCTTACAAAATTCGTTGTTTGATTTTTATTTCACAGCCGCTTCAAATAGGCTTTTTAACTTTTGAAATGTTATCTTTGTCTGTTTGTGGCTCTACTGTGTGAAGGTTCATCAGTGACATTCTTTATATAAGCTAGTCGGTGTCAAGCCTCATGTATTGGTAATAATTACATCTTTAATCATAATAATTATGAATTGTTATGCTGTTGGTAACGCATGGCTAAAATTATGCAAAATATATTCCTCAATGCAAGGGATAGGAAAAATGGAGGCTGAAATGGTATACTACATAGCAGTTTAAATCAGAAACAAGGAGCTTTTGGATAAAATTACAAGGATGCTTCGTATTAGTATTATATTGCTTTGAGGGTGTTCTTTCAGAAACACCCCTACTGTGTTGTAGCGGTATTCTTTAACTTTTTTATTATTTTAAAACTAGAGTAAGTTTACATTTCTATATCTGTTCATCGTATAGAATAGGTAGATAAATTATGAGATGAATTTGAGACAAGGTATAAAGCGCTACTGTTGTGTTTTGGCTAATGGCTTCGACCGTGGCTAGAGCACCCTACCGGCAAAGACGTACGATGTCGTGTTGAAACCGATAGGGGTGTGGATTTTCATCGTCCTCCAAACAAGTTAGCCCGCTTCCATCTTAGATTGCATCATCACTTATCATCAGGTGTGATATAGTCAAGGGTTAACGTGTAAAGAACAGAAAAAAAATCTGGACCAATACATACAGTTTTATCAAAACTGTTTTCCGAAACAGCTCGACATAGAACTACGTTCTACATTCTAGTACGTTGGCAACGCTATTTTTATTCTGAACAGCGTATGCGGGCCTTGCCTCAATGTGCAAACAAATTAATTCCATTACGTCGAGCTTCAATGAATACTTTTTATTCCATTTAAATTAATACTGTTTTATTTAGGTACTTTTGAAGAGCTCAGGTATTTATTTTTGTTGACTCTTAAATCTCTTATTGGTGGAAAATAACGAATAGGGAATATAATAAGTCCAATGAAAACTTTACAATGAGTTCGGAAAGCTAAAATACTTTATTTGATTCATTGAGATTTTTGACTCTTATATGTTAATGATTATTCCATCCAGATAAATAAAGACTTTCTTCACGGACGCATGATGTAGCGTTCTAGGCTATTTCAAGGGTTGAGAATGTCTTGGAAGAAAGAAAAGTTTATTATTTAGATTTAAACCTCGTTATTTGAAGCCACATATTATGGTGACTTGTGTGTCATCGACGCAATAGGACCTTAGTTTATAATAGGTAACTACTCATAAAGTAGTCCGAATGGAGTCGTACTCCAAATGGAGACGGATAGCCGTTTTCTCAAAATCACGAATTTTATAAAATTTCACTGTCATAAACAATCATGCTCGGTTCCGGCGTTGACAATTATTTCCCTGTTTAAGTCAATTTATCACCCACCTAAGTTATTGAGCGAGTAGAGAAAAAGGAGCTAAATAAAAATCGCACCTCGAGACCCGAGAACGGTTGATGAGCTTCCGCAATAGAAAGTATTGGAAAAATGTTTTGAGCAGTTTTATCGCGTTAAAGGAGCTCGTCGCCGCCCATTCACCAGCTATTCATATTTAGATGTTCGTGAGGGGAAGGGGTGGGGGTTCATAACGTTATTTTGTCCCCGTTACTGCGCCACCTTTGTGAAGTGTGTCCCAGTTATAAAGATACCGCTTTGCCTCACAACTTTTGATATAATGTTATAATAGCTGCCTCTTTCGTCTAGTAGTTAGAGTATGAGGTCCTGGGTTTGTTCATATGTAAATGTTCATAATTTGAGTCATAGACTTGTTTCGTGCCCATTACTGAACGTAACTTACGTTATAAAGACCGCTTTGCCTCACAACTTTTGATATAATGCTATAATAGCTGCCGCGTTTGTTCAGTGATTAGCCTACGAGGTCCTGGGTTTGTTCATATGTAAATGTTCATAATTTGAGTCTTAGAGTTGTTTAGTTCTCTTTACTGAACGTTACTTACGTTATAAAGATACCGCTTTGCCTCACAACTTTTGATATAATGCTATAATAGCTGCCGCGTTTGTTCAGTGATTAGCCTACGAGGTCCTGGGTTTGTTCATATGTAGAAGTTTTACGAGGGAGGGAGTGGATTCATAACGTTATTTTGTCCTGTGTACCACACCACTTTTGTGAAGTGAATCCCAGCTACAAAGATACCGCTTTACCTCACAACTTTAGATGTTACGTTCAACTTCACGTTACATTATATAGATACTAGCTGACGCCACCCGCTTGGTTCCCGTTCCCGTAGGAATACGGAGATAATATATAGCCTCTATAGGCTATATATTATCTCCGTATTCCTACGGGATAAATTCCTCTCTCGATAAATGGGCTTTCTAACACTGAAAAAATTTTTCAAATCGGACCAGTAGTTCCTGACATTAGCGCGCTCATTCAAACAAAAAAACAAACTCTTTTTCAACCACGAAGGCCGTCAAAAGATTTTTGACGGCCTCCGTGGCGCAGTGGTATGCGCGGTGGATTTACAAAACGGAGGTCCTGAGTTCGATCCCCGGTTGGGCAGATTGAGATTCTCTTAATTTGTCCAGGTCGGGCTGGTGGGAGGCTTCGGCCGTGGCTAGTTACCACCTTACCGGCAAAGACGTACCGCCAAGCGATTTAGCGTTCCGGTACGATGCCGTGTAGAAACCGAAAGGGGTGTGGATTTTCATCCTCCTCCTAACAAGTTAGCCCGCTTCCATCTTAGACTGCACCATCGGTTACCATCAGAATTGTAGTCAAGGGCTAACTTGTAAAGAATAAAAAAAAAACAAATTAGCCCGTTTCCATCTTCAATTGGATCATCACTTACCATCAGATGAATTGTAGTCAAGGGCTAACTTGATAAAAATATAGGTATGTAAAAACGCTCAGCCGTCTGTTCTGTTTATTACAGAAATATTAAAATTAATTAATTTATTTATTTATGATATGAGATTAGTCAAATAACATTACAGTTAATTTTGACGCTAATTTGGTATACGCCCATCAACCAAATCCGTTTTCATCGAATTCCCAGCGCGCTAAAGTTAAATTATCCCCGATTACATTATTAAGCTTTGACTAATTTAACTTCTATGAAATGTCCGACAAATTGACATGCCTAAAACTACGAAATAATTTACAAAATGTTTACCGTTATGACGTAACGAAAACTAAACTTTTAACGAATACGAAATTCGTTAAAAGTTTAGTTATAGATTCATTCAGTAGTTTGTCGGGCTAATTACCGATGTCACCATGATAGTCGTGAAAGCCCAAAGAATATATCTAAGAATATACCTCTGCCTTCGATTTGGAGGGCGTATGTTCAAATCCGGTCCGTGGCACCACCGTTATCTACATGTGTAAAGTCTGCCAATGTCATTGGGTAAGCGTGGTGGACTATAATTAGCCGAAACCCTCTTATTCTTGTGATATTGGACTTGTGCTCAGCAGTGATCCGAATATGGGTAGGTAGTGAGATTTTCTTAATTTGTCCAGGTCTGGCTGGTGGGAGGCTTCGGCCGTGGCTAGTTACAGGCAAAGACGTACCGCCAAGCGATTTAGCGACAGAAACTGTTTAGAAAATATGTTTCACAGTGTTCTCGATAAAGTTAAGTCGATAAAGATGAATTTTGGTATTATTATAAATGGGACCATGGAGCTGAACATGGGCTACTTTTAGTCCCTAAAATAAAAGGGCAAGCGGTAGAAATAGGGGTAGAAAGTGTATCGAAAGTCCTTTTTTTGGGAGTTACAGGTAAAAAAAGTGCATAAATAATGAAAGAAATATGAAACGTTACGTATGTGATTCAATAATTTGAAAACAACCCCTAAAAGGTCGAAAGGGGTTGATGACAGCTTACACTAATTATTCGCAGACGAAGTCGCAGGAGTCCGCTAGTAAATAATATGTAGAAACAGAAAAACACACATGAAAACGCAATCATCATAAAATAATATGAGATTTGGTTCGTTTTGCTCACGAGACAGGGATTATTCCGATTAAATGGGCAGGCCTGTTCCGGACGAACGAAGCGTCTGGAATTCATTAGGGAAAATCATTTTCTTCTGTTCTCTCTACTTTCCCTTGTCAAATGGAGATGTTATCTTTTTCTTTCGTTTCCTATGACATCCGTTCAGTATTACTTTGTGATTGTTTTACTCTAATTGGTGTTAATTGTTTATTGGTAATTCGTTAGAGAGCCGTGATAGCCCAGTGGATATGACCTCTGCCTCGGATCCCGGAGAGTGTGGGTTCGAATCCGATCCGGGGACTGCACTTCCAACTTTTCAGTTGTGTGCATTTTAAGAAATTAAATATCACGTGTCTCAAACGGTGAAGGAATACATCGTGATGAAACCTGCATACCAGAGAATTTTCTCAATTCTCTGCGTGTGTGAAAAGCCAATCTGCATTGGGCCAGCGTGGTAGACCATTGTCCTAACCTCTCTCATTCTGAGAGGAGACTCGAGCTCAGCGGTGAGCCAAATTTGGGTTGATAACGAACTAACGAACGCATCGTTGTACATGTTACAGTTATTATTATACGAAGTTCCCGTTCTCGTGAGTATATACGAATAAAACACATCATATTTAAATCGCTGATAATGGAACTTTCTAGTGTTAAAAGAGTTTTAAAAATTGTTTATTGGCTTAGGCAAGAAAGCGTAACTAACTAACTCACATTCGCATTTGTATTTTTTTTTGTTTAGGAAGTGTGGAAGCATGGACATCAAGTTAAAGTCTATGATATTTTAGTATTATGGTAAGTTCATCATAATTAATCATCAAATATTACAAATAAATATTATCAAAAATTGTGGAACCGAAACTGTATTTATTTATTTATTATTCTACAAAAAATATATTTAAATTAAGCCTAACCATAATTCAACACAAACCACACTTTTACTGTTTTACTGTGCACTGGTATTTATAACATAATACAATATTTAAGAAAAAATTAAATTGATTGTAGGTACGTGATAGGCAGAGATATAGGTTCCATTTCCATTTCCAGTATTTCGAATGTTTATTTCTAAAATTAAGAAACTATACTCTAGTGTGGACAATCAAAAACTATTGTACAAATATATAAATCTTCAGATAGCCAGATTTACATAAAATGGAATTTAAAATTTAATTTTATATATAAAGTGGAAAATTCAATTTGCAACAGACAGAATGCGGGTCCAATTCTCCATAAAAGTTTTTAATGGAAATGGAACACATTCTGAAATATTTACACTCCCGTTTTGCGTGGACACGCATTTAATGAAAGTGCATATATTTTTTTTAACTGTTACTTGTTACGTAGTTGACAATATAAATACGTCATTTTCAGTGCACTATATTCTTTAATACCTGCTGACCCGTCTAGAAGTAATTAGCCTTGAATTTGGACTTGCCATTAACAGAGAGAAGACCAAAATAATGATTGTGGACCGCGCCAATCAGAACAGACCAGATATTGACAAAATAGCGAACTGTGAGGTTGTTCCAACCTACATCTATCTGGGTTCTACTATCTCTAATACTGGTGGTTGTGAGATTGAAATCCGGAGACGTTGTGCCATTACTAGATCGGCAGTGGATAAACTTAGCAAGATTTGGAAAGATAGGAGAATCACCAAAACCACGAAGGTTCGACTTATGAGTTGTCTTGTCTTTCCAATCTTTCTCTACGGTGCGGAAACGTGGTCCTTGCGTCTACAAGACCGTCGCAAGATCGATGCCCATGAGATGTGGTGTTGGAGGCGTTTGTTGAGGATTCCTTGGACAGCATTCAGAACCAACATTTCCATTCTCAATGAACTAAAGATAAAAGAAAGGCTTTCGTCGACTGTGCTTTTACGGGTCTTAAAGTTCTTTGGCCACATCTCCAGAAATCATGATTCTATAGAACGGTTGGTAGTGCAAGGGCAAGTCCAAGGCAAAAGATCCAGAGGCCGATCTCCAACCCGCTGGACGGATTTGGTTAAGGCTGCTACACAATCATCTTTGGCGGAGTTTACTCAAAATGCAGCCAATCGCCAAAAGTGGCGGAGCATTGCACAGAAGGCGTCGCTCATCGCTGCAACCACGACCACTCTGCCAAGAGTGCACGATTAAGAAGAAGATATTCTTTAATGGTTTTTTTTATATAGGGACGCAAACAAATAAAAACTAGTGTTGTTTTTTCGGAATCTGCTCTCCGGATCGTTGATAATTTTTTCGAGTTTATTATATAATCATATGTACTTATCTCTCGTTTAAATCTAATCTATACTAATATTATAAAGCTGAAGAGTTTGTTTGTTTGGTTGAACGCGCTAATCTCAGGAACGACTGGACTGATTTGAAAAATTATTTCAGTGTTAGATAGCCCATTTACCGAGGAAGTTTATAGGCTACGGGAACGGGAACCACGCGAGTGAATATACTTATAAAATTATCTTGTCGCAGTGTTTTTATCAAACTCAGAATTCACCAAAACATAAACAAGACTTAAATGTCAGTATGTTTGTCTGTAAGTCTGTTTGTCCAGGCTCATCATCGGAACGGCTGGACCGATCTTTAACGGACATTCACTGGAAGATGGAAGAGGTAATATTCTGTAGTAGAGAAGTAGGTCAATATACTAATATTACAGAATTTATTTGCATATTTATTTATTAGGTATATTTTGTGAGTAGTGTAGTAGTTTTCACGTGTCATTAGCATCCGGGCGCTGGCAGGTCAGCGCACCGCAGCGATTGGGGCAGCACTTGATCGTTGAGAACATTATATAAATGTATGTGTGTATGGATAATTTACCTGAGTGTGATAAATAATAAAATTAATACTATATGAAGAAAAAAAACAAGTGTCTATTTATTTTAAGATATATTGTGAGGAAACCTGCATACCAGAGAATTTTCTTAATTTTCTGCGTGTGTAAAGTCTGCCAATCCGCATTGGGCCGGCGTGGTGGACTATTGACCTTACCCCTATCATTCTGAGAGGAGACTTGAGCTCGACAGTGAGCTCAACGATTTGATAATGATGATGAATGAAATGTCTATATGACTGTCAGTAGGTTCGTTCAGGTTAATCTTCGACACGGCCCGACCGATCCTAAAACGACTAGGTTACATATAGTAAAGAATAGGTTACATATAGTAAAGAAGTAAATATAATTATTTGACAATATTTATTTGTTATATCTTGCGGGTAGTTGTGTAAGTCGTCACGTGTCGTCAGCGTCCGGGCGCTGGCAGGTGAGCGCGCCGCAGCGGTTGAGGCAGCACTTGACTTGAGTTTGCGCGGGCAGGCGAGAGGCGCTCAAAATTTATACACAGCTTAATGTTAGTTGTGGTCAACCGTCGTTGTTGACCACAACATACAAACAAATAATACCTAAATATCGTCTACAATTTCGAGTTGTGTATTCAGGAAGTGTAAAAGCTATATATACATAAATGTATAATGGGATTAAAGAAAACATTGTGCATGTTTGCGCTCATTGTTGTAGCCTATTATTTTGATCACTTTTTGCGGTGATTTTGTAGGGACGTAAACGATCTATAGTATAAACTTATCATTGATCAATACTGAATATATAGTATATAAAAAAAAATCAAGTGTCTTTCTGACTGTCTGTGTTTATCCAGGTATATATTCGACATGGCTGCTCCGATCTTAAAGGATCTTTAATAGAATAGATTATTAGTAGAGAAGTAAATATAATTATTTGACAATATTTATTAGTTATATCTTGCGGGTAGTTGTGTAAGTCGTCACGTGTCGTCAGCGTCCGGGCGCTGGCAGGTCAGCGCGCCGCAGCGGTTGGGGCAGCACTTGAGTTTGCGCGGGCAGTCCGAGTCGCCGGTACACGAGTGACTACACACCCACACTCCGCGCGGAAACTCGGGGCACGTGCCCGGCTTCACTGTGTGGAAAATAATGCTATATCAGTAGGGATGATGACAAGGTTTTAATATATTGATTTTTATGAGACATTTGGGGAAATAAGGTCATCATTATCATCATTATCAACTTATATTCGGCTCACTGCTGAGCTCAAATCTCCAGTATAAGAGGGGTTAGGCCAATAGACTACCACGCCAGCCCAATGCAGATTGGCCGACTTCACTCGCAGAGAATTAAGACAATTCTCTGGAATGCAGGTTTCCTCACGATGTTATTCCTTCACCGTTTAAGACACGTGGCATTTAATTTCTTAAAATGCACACAAGGGATATGGTAGGGAAAAGGTGGACATAAGACAATGCGAAGCTTGACCTGATCCGTTATAATCCAAATAAAAACCGTTATGGGTGCCAAGCTGTGTGTTGTGTGTGTCCTGTGTTTTGTCTAAACAATGCATTTTTAACACCTTTGGGTACTTTAGTTTAGTTTTAGTTTGTGTTTATAGCACAAAAAAGACTTACATAAAGAAACTGTGAACCAGGCCAGTGCTTCAGAGACTCTGAAGTAAAATTTTATTAAAATGTAAATTATATCGAGCTCAATCCTCTTGCTGTGCCTTCCTCGCGAAAAATGTATGACATCTACTCGTACATGATTTATTTAACTGGGACTGTGTGGGTAAATCAGCTACCGTAGTAGATAAACCTGAATGTATTATACAACGTGCGTATTATTTTTAAATACATTTTTTACAGCACATCTGCGGCGCGCCGCACGTCGCCGTCAACCGCAGAGCATGAGCCTCACCTAATGTTACGAACTGCCTCAGCGTCATGGCGTCCACGCACATAGAGTCGCCGCACGCGGTGGGGCAATATAGCTGCGGTTCGTCGCACGGCACCGCCAACCGCAGGCTCACCTAATGTTACGAAGTGCCTGAGTGTTATGGCATCCAAGCACATGGAGTCGCCGCACGCGGTGGGGCAAGATAACTGCGGTGCGCCGCACGGCGCCGCCAACCGCAGGCTCACCTAATGTTACGCAGTGACTCAGCGTCATGGTATCCACACACATAGAGTCACCGCAAGCTGTTTGGTAGGACAGCTGCGGTGCATCGCGCGGCGCTGTCAACCGCAGACTCACCTAATGTTACGAAATGCCTCAGCGTCATGGCACCCACGCACATAGAGCCGCCGCAAGCTGTTTGGTAGGACAGCTGCGGTGCATCGCACGGCGCTGTCAACCGCAGGCTCACCTAATGTTACGAAGTGCCTCAGCGTCATGGCGTCCACGCACATGGAGCCGCCGCACGCGGTCGGGCAGCACAGCTGCGGCGCGTCGCACGGAGACGCGGGCCCGCACGTCGCGTCGCACACGTCCGTTGACAGCGTCGGTGGACACGAGCCTTTCTGACATGTTGAGTAATGTACGGAGAGCACTGAAATACATAAAAGAAAGAAAGAAAGATCTTTATTTTTAAGTAATGCCACATATTACATTCTTAAATTCTAAATTATTCCATAGCTTAATTGTCCACGCAATAAAAGAAAAATGCCTTGCAATATGTGGCATAACATAGAAAAAGGGCCTAATTCAGCATTTTGCCACATACATCCTACACAAAAAAGAAGTATGCAGCACTGATTTTCAGTTAGGACCTAGTTCAGGTGCCGCCACGTACACAGTCCAACATCCTATGTTAACTATTATAAAATAAGAACCAAATTAAAACTAATTAGGTAGATAAGTACATTGATTAAAATTAAAATTTGCAGATGTACATAATATTTTAGTTATGTTAGAAATCTTTGTAACAGGACTCGTCTCGAAACCTAATATCGCCATGCCATCACTAAACACGGCCGTGTTCCGGTCTGCAGGTGGTTGTTTTTTTTGTTATCTATATGAAAGCACATAGCAGCTCCTTAGGGAACTTCCTTGCATGTCCTATGTATTATTGCCGATTAATGATGTATTTGTTATGTATGCGTACCTACATAACAAGTGTAAGTGTTTATATGTTCATTAGTCGTGGCATGAAGAGGTTACGCAACTACTGAGCCGATTTGGTAAAAAATCGAATGGTGATATCTTTGATACTGGATCAATTTACATCTATTTTTATTACGTAAAAATCGGGATTCGGAAAAATCAGGATTTCTGAAAAATCTAAAAAAGTTATTGTTAAAACCAAAATACGAGCAGGTACATAGTAATACAAGTAACACTTACCTCGCGAGCAACACGCTTTCTCGTTGGTCTAGTGGTTAGTCAATTTGGCTTCGAATCACGGGGTTCAAAAAAATAAGCCCGCCAATCCGCAATGGAGCAGAATGGTAGGTGTTAGCGCCATATCCCGACTCCTCTAAGAAAGGAGGATCCCTGCAGTGGATTGTTAAAATAGGTTGATAATAATGAACTCACCTAACATCACCACTATTATACAAAGTCGCATCATTTTAACAAGAACACATGCAGTTAAAATATAACTTAAATATATAATTATAATAATAATAAATCTCGTAACACTCGCGAGGGACGTCTCGACACGATTAAATACGTTCAGATTACTCGATCACACAAAGTTATCTGTGTTTGTTAAACTGTGACCCGAAAACCTCAAGAATACCTATTCCAACTAACATTTATATAGAAATTAAATGTGTTTTTTCCCTCATTATACAAAAATTAGGATTTTCGAATAGTGAATCATAGCATCATCATCAACCTTTATTAAATACGTGAAGCGAAAACTTTTAACGCAAATTGAGTCAACAGATGAACATTAGGCACTGTTAGAGTTACGTTACGTTATCAACCCATTTCGGCTCACTGCTGAGCTCGAGTCTCCTCTCAGAATGAGAAGGGTTAGGCAAATAGTCCACCACGCTGGCCCAATGCGGATTGGCAGACTTCACACACGCAGAGAATTAAGAAAATTCTCTGGTATGCAGGTTTCCTCACGATGTTTTCCTTCACCGTTTGAGACACGTGATATTTATATTTTTTTAAATGTACACAACTGAAAAGTTGGAGGTGCATGCCGCGGACCGGATTCGAACCCACACCCTCCAGAATCGAAGGCAGAGGTCATATCCACTAGGCTATCAGTTAGAGTTAAAGTATTTCAATGATCACACTTTTCCTCTTAACGAACCTGTTTGTCATATAATTTGATCCACTGCGGCTTGGTTTAAAGCGTTTATAAAAAACTGAAATTTGACAAGCAAGTTTTACCAACATGTTTGATCGTTTTGATAAACTCGTCGCCCACTGCATTAGAGCAGCGTAGTGGTGAGAACTTAGGGTGTTTGTGCCATAGACTAATAATAAGCAGACGGTATCTCGATATCAAACTACTGAAGAACCATAATGGCGCCGAGTATCTATGTGTGAGTGTATGGCCAGATATAAGAAATTAATCGCGGTGTATCTTCATATGTATATCAGTGTGCTTGTCGGGGTGTTTGTATAATATGAGATTGCGAACAGAATTGGGGTGCGTCACTTATTAGTTCAGGAGATGGAGTCTGAACTTTTTATTACGCCTATGGTCTGTGCTTTGTAGTGGGTTTTTGGAGATATCGGCTGTTTATAATAGACTTTATGGTCTAAGTCAAGGCTTCATCATCATCATCGTCGACTATTATCAGCCGATGGACGTCCACTGCTGGACATAGGCCTCTTGCATGGACTTCCAAACAAAACGGTCTCGAGCAGCCAACATCCAGCGGATCCCTGCAACCCGCTTGATGTCTTCGGTCCACCTAGTGGGGGAGTCGACCAACACTGCGCTTTCCGGTGCGGGGTCGCCTTTATCAATTTACTCCTGCCTTGAAATGTTCTTAATGCTAATACGGACAGTATTACATAACCAAGAGCTTGCACTTTGCTATTTCACACTATCCGTGCCGAGACAAAAGTTCTAATACTCTCCAAGTTAGTAAGTCGAGTAAGGCGAGAAGTTTACCATGTTGCAGTCATTATAGGAAATAGTTCAGAGACTAAGCTGACTTGATTTATAACGCTTATAAATATCATGTACGGTTTCTAGGATAATTTATGGTTTGGCTGTAACATTATCGTCATTGAGTGTTGTTGGAATTGTTGTAGCCGAAGGACGTCCACTGCAGGACATAGGCCTTTTGTAGGGACTTCCAAATATCACGATCCTGAGCCTCCATCCAGCGAATCCCTGCGATTCGCTTGATGACGTCCACCTGGTGGGGTGTCGATCAACCCACTTTCTAGCGCGGGGTTACCAGTACCTTGGGACCCCAACGTCCATCGGCTCTACTATGTGTCCCGCATATTGCCACTTTAGTTTCACGACTCGCGGAGCGTCGGTGAATCTCCTCAATTTTAAAATGCCTCAGTGCCTGAAGACAAAAGTCTTCGAACAGCGCGCGTTGTCAGTGCTGACCTATGCTTGGTCGAGGGGCCTCATAAGAAGGCTCAAAGTCACACAGCGGGTGATGGAACGAGCTATGTTGTATCTTTAGTGTATTGTTACGTATGTTAAAACATTGATTTTAGAGTGGTGAGAAATGAATAAAATCTTGTTTCAACTAGTACCTACCTTTTTTAAAAATCTATCCTGTATAAGAGTAAACAAAATAAAAAAACAATTCTAAACAGTTATTTGTTTTTAGGGTTCCAAATGGTTTCGTTTTTGCACGTATCCTACATACGTACAAAAACGGACCCCTTATCTATACTAAATATAGTAAAGTTTGTAGTGTTGTAGGGGTAATCTCTGGATCTACTAAACCGATAGAAATTTCTTACTACTAAAAATCCAATAAATATATCCTATGATGCTCACTTATTCGTAAGTGTCATAGGCTATATTTTATCCCCGTAATCTCACGTCCGTTATTATTTTGACGTCATATTTAAAATATTTCAGTAGGTATTTGCCTCAAGTTATGCTACTGAAAGTTTTAGTTCACA
This sequence comes from Bicyclus anynana, assembly GCF_947172395.1. Classification (NCBI taxonomy): domain Eukaryota; kingdom Metazoa; phylum Arthropoda; class Insecta; order Lepidoptera; family Nymphalidae; genus Bicyclus; species Bicyclus anynana. The sequence continues at coordinate 15,387,548 of NC_069094.1, read as the reverse complement.
AAAGCGACTTGTTAACGAGCAAAAGTACGTATAATTGTTGTCGAAATAATTTTATTCTTCCGCAACAAAAGGTCGTAAACAACAGAGCTCTCAAAGTTATTCAGCGGTTATTCGGCAGTTATTCAAATGTAACCGAGCGTTGGGAAACATTGTTTATTCAATTTATTCAGAGATTGCCGTTTATTGTTTCGATGAAGTTGATAAACTCTCAGTAGCTTGAAGCTGAGCTTGAAGATGGAAAAATGCTTGTTAAGTGAAAAACCTAATAGGTACATGATCTTACAGAAAACTTCGATAGCTTAACGTTTAAGGGGTAGATTGAGTAACTAGAAGTACTAGATTCTATATCTACATAACCTCATAATTGTCATATTTATTGCAGTAGTAGGGGACCCGGTCAAGGATCGCTTTGACTTATGTGTTGTGTGTGTACAGTTCGTCCTTGTCCCTACCCTACTCCTACCTCTACCCTACCCCTACCCTACCCCTGAATTCATTTGTTACAAATAATGTGATAAATGAAGAAATGGTCGACCAATTTTGTGCAAACTTCACATAAACCATCTACTAAATAGTCCGAACAAAGCGTAAATATTTGATTCAGATAAGTGAGCCCGCTTTTGAGGTATAAAAATACAACGAATAGTGGCATTGATTTTTATATTTAGATATTTCCTCTCCGGCATATTAGTGAAATCCAACATTATTAGAAGACTGAAACAGACAAAAACGTTTGACTTAGTCAATTTATTATGTGACAATTTGAAAAAATTCAGATAATATTCGATCCACCCGAATAATACGAATAATCGAACCCACACCCTCCGGAGGGTGTGGGTTCGAATACGGTCCGGGGCATGCACCTCCAACTTTTCAGGTGTGTGCATTTAAGAAATTAAATAGCACGTGTCTCAAACGGTGAAGAAAAAACATCGAGAGGAAACCTAAATACCAGAGAATTTCCTTAATTCTCTGCGTGTGTGAAGTCTGCCAATCCGCATTGGGCCAGCGTGGTGGCCTATTGGCCTGACCCTCTCATAAAGAGAGGAGAGTCGAGCTCAGTAGTGAGCCGAATATGGGTTGATAACGACGAGATAATATTCGTCACCACATATCAGTGTAACCACAGTAAGAGCTAATGTGTGGTTAAATTAAACAAACAAAAAAAAAACAATACGCACAGAATGGATATAAAATTAAAGTCCAAATGTTCTTTCTAAAGTTAAATTTTTATACTTACAAAAATTGTACGTTCAAAAAACTCAAACGCGGCATTAAGAAATCTAAATCGTCCCTCATCCGTCTTTGTGAGGATAAACCGCAGAAAGTATATCTATTGGAAAAATATTAAGCTGAAATATTTAGACGTACGACTTGGGAACGTCTTTTACGCTCCTTTGCATCTCTTGTAAAATGTAGTTTGAACTGATGGTTTAAAAAATATTTGTTTTTCTAACTCTTTTAAAACCAATACAAATAAAAGACTGAAGAAAACCTTTGTTTTTAACTTTTTCCTGCAAATCAAAAGTACCTTTTAACCTTTAATCGGAAAACCTGCGTTTCAATATAAACCTCTAAAATCGTTAACCATTTACAAACAAAAGTTCGACTATGAATAAATGAAATGAACATTTTGAATAGCAGAAAACTGCTCGTAGAAAACCGAAGCGAATTTTCCGCCTCCAGCCGTCCTCTCAGCTGGATAACTTCCGGTAGATTATTTGGAAAATGTTTACAGGTTTATCGAGTTTTAGGGCGATGTTGGTATGCAGATTTAAAGTTGTACTAGCGGACGCCCGTGACTTCGTCCGCGTGGACTTCAATGTAAACTTTCAACCCCTATTTCACCACGTAGGGGGTTTAATTTTAAAAATTCTTGAATCATATTATATTTCGTATTTTATTAATGATTTATGAAAAAATTTAAAAACTGTAACTCCATAAAAATTTTCAACCCTTATGTCACTTCTACTTTTATTTTAGGGTGAAAAAGTACCCTATGTTTTGCTCCCATTTACCATTGTACCAAAATTCATCTTGATCGGCTAAGCCGTTTAGCCCTGAAAAAGGTAACAGACAGACAACAAAAGGAACAAAGATTCCGACGAATTGAGAAACTCCTCCTTGTTTTGAAGTCTGTTAAAAATGAAGTCTGGCTACGCATAATCAAACTTGTATTCTGTGTGTCTAGTGGGAGTTATCAATATTTTCATACTGTTACTATCGCGTTAACGTAAACCCGATTTTATATGGAATTGAAACAGTTATGCAGTAGTGCCACTAGATGGCGCTGTTTCAATTCCTTTGAAATTTGCGTCTACGTTAACGCGATAGTAACAGTATCAAAATGCCACTAGGCCCTCTGTTTATATGTGACCATCTAATGTCAAGGCCTGTATGATAAACTTTACTGATAACACAGTTGATACCGTTTGTGATTTATTCATAGAATTATTATTTAGATCGTGTTTATTAAGAGCTTCCAAGAATCATTTTTAAGAATCTGTAAATTATATAAGACTAGTCGAAGCCCCGCGGTTTCACCCAACTAGTTTCAGTTTCTATGAGAATACGGGAATAAAATGTAACCTATGACACTCACAAATAACGTGACTTTGAGTGGTAAAAGAATTAAAAAAAAATACGTGTGGCACTCGGGGACTGCCGCAGTACAGAATTTTTTATCAGTTTATGCAAGTATAATTATTTATTTATTTTATTTTTTATGAGATATTTTTTTTCTTTAGAAAATAATAAAAAATAAAATCTGAAATCGAACTCTGTTTTAAAAGTTTTGCCCCTTAGTTTCACACCACTTGTTCACTTGAGCCGTTAGGATAACGTCTAAATGTGTTTTAATGCACGTCTTGGGTGTTAGGTTTATTTCGTTACGGATTTTTTTTAATTTGGTCACCGCGATAAAAGCTATGCAATAGCTTAAAACCGGTTCAGAGATTACCCCCACAATACCGCAAGCTTTGCCTTTTCATATTAATCATCATTATCAACCCATATTCGGCTCACTGCTGAGCTCCAGTCTCCTCGCTCAATGAGAGGCGTTAGGCCAATAGTCCACCACGCTGGTCCAATGTGGATTGGTAGACTTCACACACGCAGAGAATTAAGAAAATTCTCTGGTATGTTTTTGTAGGTTTGGTATGTTTTACCTTCACCGTTTGAGACACGTGATATTGTTTCTGAAAATGCACACAACTGAAAAGTTGATGGTGCATGCCCCGGACCGGATTCGAACCATCCCCTCAGGAATCGGAGGCGGAAGTCGTATTCACATGGGCATCAATATGGTCAAAGAGACTCTCTGGCGTCCAGCGCTTAAGACAGAAGCTTAATAGCGTCCAGCGCAAAATCGCTATTAGGATCGCGCGAAGGTACCGCAGGATATCTTTTGAAGCGTACCATTCTAGCTCGTTTACCTCCCTTTGACATAATCACAGAAATAGATGCTAAAAAGTATGACCAGATTCGCTCGGGGGAAAACAGAGATGCAAATATCTTCGCTTCTACAACAAGATGTTATTACTGCGTGGAAAATGCGTCTTCCACAAGAGAAAAACGCAAGAAACATAACCCTTGTCCCCCAGTAACACGGGTATCTCACAAAGAGATTTCCCCCCCGAAAAAAGAAAAGGAAGGTCGCATGTTATATGTACAGTAGTAAACTTTGCTCAATGCAAATCGTTTGAAATGCAAACAAGAAATGCGCTTTTGGTAAAAATATGTTCGCTGGAGAATTGCACTGATTGTTTCGCTTACAAAGAGCCTCCGTTTGACGTTTGCACTTTGTTTGTATGCTTCCGAAGATATTATATTATATTCCGAAGTGGACAAAGTATTTTTTTTATATAGTACCTAGTGTTCGAAATCAGTCAAGTATGAGTTGGAATCGTACATAAGTTCCGTACCAATGAAATTAAAAATAATAGTATTTAATCATGACCATTATAATGACCCATATGGACAAGCCATCCTGCATTTAGAATGATGGATATTCGCTTAGATTTTTAATTTAAATAAAATAAATTTCAGCAATATACAGAGAGGAAGACGAAGGTAGACAATATAAATATACTAGCAGACGCCCGCGACTTCGTCCGCGTAGAATTTAGTTTTTTTTCATACCTCGGGAACCATGGATTTTTTTACGGGATAAAAAGTAGCCTATGGGTTAATCCATGCTATAATATATCTCAATTTCACCAAATTTCAGCTAATTCAGTTCATTAGTCGAGGCGTGAAAGAGTAACAAACATTCATATCATCAAAATCATCAGTTTTCGCAAATCGGGAAATCATGAATTTTTTCGAGATAAAAATAATGTGTTAATCCAGAGTAAAATCTATTTCTATTCCAAATTTCAGCCAAATCTCTTCAGTAGTAGCGGCGTTAAAGAGTGACAAACATCCATACAAACATCCAATATCCATACAAACTTTAGCGTATATAATATTAGTAGGATATTTATAATAAGTATCTACATACGAGTACATATTATAGTACAGAAATCAGAGATTTAAAAAGCAGAGGCCCAGCAACTAGCGGGCTATACGTTTCGTTCAATTTATAGTATCTATAGTATCTACATAGCATCTGTGCGAAGCCGGGGCTAGTCGCTAGTATGTTACATATAAATCGATGTATAATGTAACATACGAAGTCAAAGTCTTGCAAAACGTAAAAAGTCGAAGTCTTGGGTTTAGCGAGGAGATAAAGTGCCGCCATATTCGTGTTAACACAATTATTACCTCTTTATGGCGCGATGGAATTTACACGTGTCCATTATACAACGATTTTTAAGGCGCTAATTTTTGACTTGAATATTTTGGAATCAATAGTAACATCATTTATTCTTTTTTAGGCGTAGGTTCGGGCCAGGTTAATCAAATCCAATTTTTCAGTAAACAAACTTTTCATAAAAAAATATATTTATTTCACTTTTTTTTATATAATTTAAATTCGTAAATTAAAACAAGTTTTTTTAAATAATATAAAAAATTAAATGATTAATCATTTCAGTTATGTTATGCACATTAAGACTTCGACTTAAGAAACGGTGAAAGAAGAACATCTTGAGAAATCCTGCATACATGAGAATTTTCTTAATCGTCTACGTGTGTGAAGTTTGCCAATCCCTTTTAAAAAATTAGGCTCACTACGCTGCTATAATACGGGTTGGTGGGCTTAGTTTATTAATGTTTGAGTAGCACTAAGATCACTATTAGTTGGTAATGTTAATGGATTTCCCAGAAATGGTGATAATTAACTCTAAACTCTCTTGAGAGGAAGACGAATATCGGTCCCATTTGAAAAATGTGGCTAAAATTATCTTTTAGATTTTTGATTTTTTTAAAGGATTGTCGGTATGTAAGCTAATGGAAACAGTTGCATACATGAAAAAACTTTGAAAGGGAATGTACGAGGGCGGGCGGACTCGAGGCAATATAAAGTTAGTGATTGATTCCTACAGCGCGCCTATAAAAGAGCTGTTACGTCTTTTGAACCTTTTCAGTTGCCATCAAATGTACATTTATGTATACCATACCAGTAGAGAAAAATAAAAAAACAGAACATTTGAAAATTGTCAATATTGTAAGGATGAATAATGGATATCTCAAAAAATTCAAATTCTTCTGAGAGGAGACTCGAGCTCAGCAGTGAGCCGCATATGGGTTGCTAATGATGATGATGATATGGTAGTCTGTCAGTATAATACTAACAGACTAATACTGTCAGTTAGTAGTGTTTCTACCTCTGGTTTGGAATGCAGGTTTTACTTAAAAAAGCTAGTAAGACACTACACAGTTGTTTTTGTTTTAAAAAAATATGTTTAACAATTTATAATTTACTAGCGGACGCCTGCGACTTAAAAACTAGCGAAACCATGGATTTCTACGGGATGAAAAGTAGCTTATGTGTTAATCCAGAGCAAAATCTATTTTCATCAAAAATTTCAGCTAAATCGCCGCAAAATTGACAAAGTTTCATACAAACTTTCATCCCCTATTTTATCCTCTTGGATATGGAATTGATCAAAACCTTTCTAGACTACAAGCCCTTGAACAAAAATTACATTTGAAATGACCCAACGTGAATAACGCTTAGAAGGCTGTTACTATATCAGAAAATAACTCTGAGCACTATCCTGTCATTTCTGAGCGGTACAGGTGAGTACGTACATAATTAAGTAGCTTTTTCTTGGCGTGCATGATTCGAACCTAGGAGTCATAACCGATCACGTTAACCACTTTGATCTATGAGACCTTTGTGAATGTTGATTAAAATTCACGTAAACTATATAAAATAACAAATAAGTATTGTTTAATTGTTCAATTCAATTATGAAACAATGAAGTTCTTAGTGAGTTGTTTTCATCGGAATCACAAACAACTGAACTCTTACTAATGTTAAAAGTATTACAAAGAAAAATAACTGCTAAGAATCTGGAAAAAACTTGGAAAAGTCTGATTTTTTTATTTTTTTTTATAAGAATATTTGCCATGTCTTTGAAATATGATCAATATTCCCCTGTCCGTCCAACTAGTCGGGAAATAGTGTATTAGGAGTGGGCACGACAATTATAGACCAACGGGGCGGGGATCGAACTAATACTAGAACTGAACAGCCTGTAGTAGTCAGATCTTCGACATTTTACGAAAGCTGAAAGTTTGTTGTTGTTTTTTAGCTCATGCTCCTATTATAGTGCTTGGTCCAAGATCCGGCATTAGAAATATATACCCTCATCTTTTATAATTATAATACATATACAAGAGTGAATAGGCATCTTCTAGTTCCACCATAGGCTGCATCATCGCTTATCAAGCATGATTGCAGCCTATCGCTAGCCTATACAGGGTAGATGTCCCGTAATTAATGGATAACGCAAACGGTAGATGCACCACCGAATTATCTATAACTAATTTGAATAGTTTTTCAAAAATCCCTAGGGTACCCAAGTTATATTTTGTTTCGGGTTTTTCAAAATTTTCTATCTATCATTTGCGTTTTATCCATTAATTACGAGACATCCTGTATAATGTAAAAAAACCTGGAAATTATTCCAAGGTACTCAAAGTGATATTTTTCATTATAAGTCATATCACTCTATATCTCTCATGATGTTTAACCTGTGTCGAACATGAGCTAAAGTTCAAGTCAATTTCCATCGCGTCACTCTACGCGCCGTGGGCTGAAGCCATTCTTCATCACTCTGTAATTGGCATCTCGTTGTCGCCTACTCGCTGCAGGCTGACTAGCCACAGTCTAAAACTTACAGTTAGCCAAACTGTACAAATGAGAGATATTGTGTTACGCGGTATTTATAGACCGAACGAAATTTTTAAATACATTATTTGTTACTTATATGTTCAAAACAAGAGCACTATTCTGTAACAAAGTTTTTGAAACTCGACAGTGCGAGCTTCGAGTTCGTCTTTATCTCTTTCCATAGTATCGTGTTAGACAGAGTGATAAAGAGGTATTAAAAATTTGCACTATCGTCACTGTTACAGAAACATCGCTTTAGAATACTACACGGCTAAATAAATGGGGAAAAAGACAAATATATCTACCTACGTTAAGTGCGTAGATATATTTGTCTTTTTCGTAGTGCGTTACTGCTGGCGAAAATTCGTCAAGATCTTATGAGTCATGCCATGAATATTTTACCTATGTGTTTTTTTTCTCAAGACAAATATATTTGCCATATTTTAATACATAATTAATGCGTCGCAATTCCTCTTAATTTTTTCAAAAAAAAAATGGTTTCTATGTTATAGCTCTTCGACTAGTACTTTTACAGAATATACTCGTACATGATTGAAAAACTAGTATACTGCTTTACACACATATTCTACACTGTGGGATATATGAGCGCTAATTAATATTAGATCTACCTGCGAACGGTGGATGTAGGGCGCTAGAGATCCGATTATCCGGAAAAATAATGATAGCGCGTGATTGGACCCGCGTCTTGAGGCCGAGGCCTTTATGTTCTGCGATTGGATGGGGAATGGGAATAGAAATACCGTGGTGTGTTATCACGGACTTATGTTATCTAGATACCGCGTCAAATATTTTTTCATCATCACGAGAAATATGAGCGCATCAGACAACTTTGCACAAGAAGTAGAATCAATAAGTTTTATTTATTTAATTATTAGGAAGCCAACGTTGTATACAAAAAACTTATGACTAATTAAACATAACATGCATTAAAAAATAATACACTACTTTGTAGACCCCATTTACAGGCTCACTCAACATTACAAGCATTACATTTTGACGGTCTCCGTGGCGCAGTTGTATGCGCGGTGGATATACAAGACGGAGGTCGTGGGTTCGATCCCCGGCTGGGCAGATTGAGATTTTCTTAATTTGTCCAGGTCTGGCTGGTGGGAGGCTTCGGCCGTGGCTAGTTACCCTACCGGCTAAGACGTACCGCCAAGCGTTTTAGCGTTCCGGTACGATGCCGTGTAGAAACCGAAAGGGGTGTGGATTTTCATCCTCCTCCTAACAAGTTAGCCCGCTTCCATCTTAGACTGCATCATCACTTACCATCAGCTGAGATTCTAGTCAAAGGCTAACTTGTAAAGAATATAAAAAAAAAACCTGTTTGTGTAAGTATAATGGTAATAAATATTGTAAAGAGCAATGATGTTAGAAGAAAAAAGAGGTAGATAGGTTACATAAACTACATTCGATGTTTACAACTAGCACACAAAAATTATTTCAGCGGCATTGTCGTGATGGCAGTGCGGCGACTGAGCTCAGGTTTGCTAATTAGCATAGTTTTAACGTGTATAACCTATCTACCTCTTTTTTCTTCTAACATCATTGGTAAAGAGTGGTGCGTTTAAAAGAGCAACTGTTGAGATTCTTGACGGTCCGCAGAACCTACCTTCCGAATCGGTGATAGAGTCTAAAAATATAGTCATACTTTGACAATTCAAACGTGCCTGTATACTAGGACAATTAAAAAAATTGAATATGTATTTAGAATTTGAACATGAGAATGTATATGTTTTTAACACAATACAAATCTTAAGATATATTTAGTTATAAATACCGTATCGCAATTTTACCTCGTAATCACAGAATTAGCATTAAGATCATACCTATTTGGGAGTCCTTAAAATGGAAATAATGTCGCATTAGAAATCAGGTCTCGAACATTTCGAGTATCGTTTTCACTCTTCAGGTCTCAACTTGTGAATAATAAAATATAATGAACCTAAAAATTGCCTTTCTAAGAAAAATGATGTTATTGTTATTCTTAAATAATGCCACGTTAATCTTATGACTTAAGGTCGCAGCTCATTAGAGCCACCAGGGACCCGACCCGCACCGCCGTATTCTTCGTATGGAATTGTATGGGCATGTGCTCACTACATCAAATCCGTACCAACACCGGACCGCCTCGCTCGCGAGATGTCCACGCGCGAATTGCGAGGACCACTCGATGATAGCTCGCTGTTGGCAAGCTTGCCTCGCGTGACATATTACTTGGAAATTCGTTGACCACGCGAGGTTCACCCGTGGTCCACCTGTCGACTACGAGTGGACGACGAGGCGGTGCGGAACAGGTCCTGGGTGACTCTAATAAGCTACGACCTTTATTCAGATGAAATGTTAGCAATGAGAGAGGTTAGGCCACCATGCTGGCGCTGGCCGAATGCAGATTGGCAGACTTCACACACACAGGGAATTAAAAAAATTCTCTGGTATGCAGGTTTCCTCACGATGTTTATCTTTCACCGTTTTGAGACACGTGATAAATTTCTCAAAATGCAAACAAATGAAAGTCGGAGGTGCATGCCCCGGACAGGATTTGAACCCACACCTTCCGGAATCGGAGGCAGAAGACAAATCCACTGGGTTATCATGGCTCATTTACCCGAATTTTTCATTCCCTTTATGAAGATCTTGCAATTTTCTTAGGTTTTAATGTAAGTGTAAGCTTATGTTTTAGATCGGACTAAACGGCAAAAAGTAAAAAAACATTTGATTCTTTGTAGACTAATCTAAATGCTACGTAATTTCTGCGACCCTGGTACTTTGGAGAGTTATGTAATGATTTCTGCTGGTTTAGTTTTACTGTAAGAACTTTGATCTAATAAAAGTCTCAATAAAAATACACTAACTGTACTTCAGCAAACAAATCTTGTTGTTTGTTTGTGAAAACAGGCACCAGGCTTTCATAAAGTGACGTCACGAGCGTTGGACGCACGCTTTGTGATGCAAATCTGCGTCCACAACAAACTGCGCCGGGCTCTGATTGGCGGTTTTGCGTTCCGCCATTATTTGCAACTGCGTATATTTGAGGGATTTTCATGTGATTCTACCAAAAATTACGCACCTGAATTATCCACATTAGAGATAATCGCAGAGGTCAACCCAGCCGCAGTGCAATTGAAGGGAGCGCTCTGGGGGAACCGCCTTCCTGGTAACGGTGTCCCCTACACTAGATAAGTATAGCCCTGTATAGAGAGACGCAATAGCCCAGTGGGTATGACCTCTGCCGTCGATTCGAAGGGCGTTGGTTCGAATCCGGTCCATGGCATGCACCTCCAACTTTTCAGTTATGTGCATTTTAAGAAATTAAATATCACGTACTGTCTCAAACGGTGAAGGAAAAACATCGTAATGAAACCTGCATACCTGAGAATTTTCTTATTCTCTGCGTGTGGGTAGTCTGTCAATCCGCATCAGGCCAGCGTGGTGGCTTAAGGCCTAACCTCTCTCATTCTGAGAGGAAACTCGTGCTTAACAGTGAGTCGGATATGGGTATAATGATAATGATGTAATTCTTTGCCATTTTGTAACTGCGTTTCAGGAAATTCGGGATAGGCTTTGTTTCATTGACATCGGATTTACCAGAAATAATAAAGTATCTAAATGCTACATAAGTTCTACGACCCGGAAGTTTGTTTGGAGCTTTGATGATTTATGCTGGTTTAGTTGCAAGCCATGTAAAAAAAAATACTAATAAAAGCCTCAATAGCAAACAAATCCTGCTGTTTGTTTGGGAAACAGGCACCAGGCTTTCATAAAGTCGCAAGTGACGTCACGAGCGGTGGACGCAAGCTTTGTAATGCAAATCTGCGTCCACAACAAACTGCCTCGGGCTCTAATTGGCGGTTTCGCATTCCGCCATTAACTGCAACTGCGTATAATTGAGGAATTTTCATGTTGAATCTCGCTTAATTGATCTGTTTATCGTGTATTGTATCGTATCGCAATTAATATTTTAACTATGTATTAAATGATCTTTATATTATCTAGTACTCGTGAACGCCCATGACTTTTATTTTAGACCTTTGGAAGGGCAACAATTCTGTCATAGATAAATTTTATATAACCTTAACCGTTTTCACAGCGCACGCAATGTAACTCCTAAAAAAAAATTAATAAAAAAAATTCAACCGACTTACAACTAAAAAAATAACATAAACTAAAAAGCAAAAAATAACATCTTACCTATGTGCTATCTTCTGATCAGTTTGAAGGCGGTGCCAAGCCAGTGATGTTTTAATTCAAGCCGTTTAAATTACAAAATTTCTGAGGTCCTTTCAGAAACGGCTTTAATTAATCATCAGAGCCTGATATGAAAAAAAATGGGACCACCCTGGAATGGACTCTTCTAAACAAATAAAAGAATTTTCAAAATCGGTCCATATCGAAAATATTGCTGGACATACATAAAAAAAATATACATACATATAAAAATAAAGAAAAATCACCTTTTCCCTTATAACTTTAACATGAGCTATGTTATACCCACTGTGGTTCGCTACTTCAATGGATTTTTTGGGCAAGAGAAGTAAAAAATATTTCTTTGCATATACTCGTACATAAAGAGAAAACTATAAAATTTCCAACTAAAATGTTGGCTGCTCTGAATTAGCTTTAATTTTTCGTGAGAGGCAGGCCATAACCAGACTTATTACGTGTTCCGTCCACTTTTAGTACAAATAACACAAAACGAGTTAGCCAGCTAAAAATTAACGTTAAATTTCGTTTTAAAATTGAGTAGCTACATTTTTTCTTCCTTGTCCTTGATGAAAATGTCTTTTAACATTTTGCGTTCTTAATAAAATTTAAGGTTTTTTTTACGGAAAATAAAGATTTATTCAGCATAAATGTAATTTGCGCTTCAGTTTCAGCGTAATTAACGTTTTTTACGAGTGTTAAATGGCTGCACGAGCCTAATTACTGAATTCGCTCCAGTTTGAACGACCACGGAGAAAACTTACTCACACAAACGACTTTTGTGGCTTTTAAACTAACAAACAAGACAGATGTCTTTTACAAAGTTATCTTATAATTATTTATTACTAGCAGACGCCCGCGACTTCGTCTGCGTGAAAATCAGTTTTTCACAAAACCCGCGGGAACCATGGATTTCCCGAGACAAAAAGTAGCCTATGTGTTTCATCATCATCATTATCATCATATCAGCCGATGGACGTCCACTGCAGGACATAGGCCTTTTGTAGGGACTTCCAAACATCACGATACTGAGCCACCTGCATCCGGCGAATCATTGCTGACGGCTCGCTTGATGTCGTCAGTCCACCTGGTGGGGGGTCTTCCGGAGATTCTTAACACCTCTTGCCCCGCCATTACCGTCAGAACCAGGAATAGCGGGGCTGCCGGGGACTAGGGGCTGTGTTTTAGTTTGTTGGTCCATCTACAAAGGTTTGCCCGATACAAACCACGCTGGGCATGCGGGTTGGTCAGCGCAGTACCAGATTTCTCGCACCGGTGTCGCTGCTGCCCGACACCGGCCTGTGCCATTTAAAAAATTTCTAGCCATTGTGAATGGATATACCACCATTTGTCAGTCGCCAGAGGGTTTGCAGGGTGCATTGCGAGCAGGTGAGGTTGGCAGTTGTGTTTATCTAGAGTATAATCTGTTTCCATTCCAAATTTCTGACAAATTGCTTCAGTAGCCGCAGCGCAAAGGAGAAACAAATATACACACTTACACAAAGTTTCTTATGAGGCAGATATACGCCAATGACCTTGATAGAATGAGCAGGACAGTGAAATATCTTGCATCTCCTTTCAAAAACGTCCATTCAGTGCAGTCACGTGCAGTGCCTCGTCATTCAGTATTATAATGTACTCTGTGCCTCGTCCTATATTGACTTCACAAGGCGACCGCGGGGTTGCCCAGGCGTTTTGATAGTTTTAATTATGAAATAAAATCATTATAAATTATTAAGAACGTTATTTACATTAATAATAGCACGAATCCATTAGTATTGTGTTCTTACATATGATAAAAGAAACAAAAAAATACTCAAGAGTCATTGTTTGGAAGTAAAACCGATGCAAGCTACAAAAACAGAGGCTACTTTGCGTATTTATATAGGATATTTAAAAATTAAATTCACATTGTTGAAAAGCTCAAGGACATGCGTTATATTGTGTAGATCAACATATATTTTTTTCATATTTTTTTTGGATAAAGTTTACAGAGAGAAATGCGAATGATGTACCCAAATTGACGCCGAATTCACGTATTTTTCTCCTCTCCACTAAACTCCAAAGCCAACAACATTTTGTCGTGCGACATGTCGCTCGTGCGCGCCACGCTAATTACACAGCGAGGAGCGTTCGTGACTCGTGAAGAAATCCTTCGTGTAGAACAACGTTCGTGCTTTACGGGCCGCTTGTTACACTGCTTCGGCAGCTTTTGATAAATACGTAATTAATTGTGACCTTTTCACCTTTGGACAAATGCTGTTATATTGTTATTTAGTATTGTTGTTACACTATAGCCTAGACTATAACATTACGATTGTTATGTTGTTTTTGCATAATACACAGTAACGTCATTTCAACTCAAAACAGTAACTAATGACAGGGCACTGTTCTCTAAATAAACACCTTTCGGTTCTTGGTATAACCGACAGTCCTCTGTGCAGAGCATGCATGGAGGAAGAGGAAACCTATGTTATGTTTAGATGCAGAGGTGTATCTGAACAACGCGCAGCACACATTGGATCCCTAGTAACAATCCAAGAGGCGTTCGGCGACCTGGGCCTGCTAAGCTTCTGGAGCGAGCTTGGTTGGCTGGAGTGACTCCGGGGATCAGCACCAAATGGACCTACGTACAACGGCCAACCACTAACCAAGTGAGGAAAAGGCCCAAGAAAAACGAAGAAGAAGAAGAAGAACGTCATTTCTTAACGGTTTACTGTCTGGTTACTTTGTGAAGGTATTTCCAGAATAGCATTCTATCGTATATTTAAAAAAAATATTTTGTAACTGGAATTTGTGAACGAGCTTATTCAATAAACCACAATACATATAATTAATAATAATAACCCCGACCAGTAAACTTGAAAAAAAAAATATTGATAACAAATACTAAAGCGCGTCAAAAATAAACATTTTTTTTTGTGCCAAGCTAAAAACAACTGTTTCTGAAGTCGTTTTTGTATAACGTAGCAACATAATTGACAAGAAATTATAAAAGTACAAAGAGTTGGAAATAAATGTGAAAAAATTGACTACAAACGAATATCGACGTGAAACTCGACGTTCTACGTTCAATTTTACCCTTCACAGGGTTTTACGAGGTTTACACGAGTTAGGCAGTCGCGCCACTATAACAGGCAGATAAAAATTATAAAATTATACATTCAGAACAATCCCTGACACTCATTATTATCTATTTTTATTTTAGAAACTAGCTGACGCCGCGCAGTTTCACCCGCGTGGTTCCCGTTCCCGTAAGAATACGGGGATAATATATAGCCTATAGCCTTCCTCGATAAATGGGCTATCTAACACTGAAATAATTTTTCAAATCGGACCAGTAGTTCCTGAGATTAGCGCGTTCAATCAAACAAACAAACAAACAAACTCTTGAGCTTTATAATATGAGTATAGAAGTATTAGATTATTTATTTCTTGAAAAACATCGATATCTTTTGATTGGCTTATTGAATCTCGCGTCCATATAGCTATAAGGTACTGTTACACATGCTCTAAAATAGCATGCTAAAACGTGCTATTAAGTATGCTCCATACGAGCATGCCTAACATCAATTTACATTTGCTAGCAATAAGCATGCGATTTTTAAGTATGCTCCTGAATAATGATGCTCAAAACAAACATTTCAATTACACAATATGCTAGTTTGTATCTATCGCGCTACCGCGGATCTCTGAAAAACGCCCCATACTAAATGGTACGAACTAATGACGTCGTAGGTACATAATGATCGTTAGATTTCTATGTGCGTTCAAACAAAATTACTAATATCTTTGTTATTTGTGCGTAAATATTGAAAAATGTCACATTTAATGTAAGGAAGCTAAAATAGTACGAATTTTCATCTAATTACAATAAAAGATTTTTAATAGGTAATCAATATACTTATTCAAACCTAGTCATCATCCCCATTCTGTTGAGAGCATATTTTCTACCTATTTTATACCCATAACAAAAGCGTGTGTTTAATAAGCCTGTCTAAAACTTTCCGATACGGTATAGCTTAGGTGGAATGATACCTTTATATTGTAATAAAATATTTTGGCATGAATATTTTACGTGTAAAATAAATGTGGAGCGAATGACATACAATTTAAAAAATATCACAAGCAATATATTTCTTTTTTTAACACACTTTTATTAGCTTTGGCTGTATGTATAAATGTACCTATAGTACATATCTTTGAACTCGATTTTCGAGCACTAATTTAATTTGAAAGTACACTTAATTAACCTATATTCACTGTCTCATATATACTTGGAGTGGAGGGGTAGAGAGCCACTCTGTCATTGTCGTTGGTGGAGATCGGACGTCCGGTGCAGGCCATAATAGTGTAGTGATGAAGCAGTAACTTACTGCTAAGGACCAGGCACCTTACAGTTATGATGGTTGGATTTCCTCCAACCTTAGGCCTCATTCGCATTTTTAACGGACATTAAAAAAGCGTTCAAAAATATTAAAAAGTTAAATGAAGGCCTATTTCCAACGCCCAAAAATTGAAAATGCAACACTGCTCGAAAAAACATCGTGTTTTAAAAACGCTGTCGTGTGTACATGCATTTGGGAATGCATTTGTTGTATTAGAGCGCTTTTTTAACGTTCATTACATACATACTCATCATCATATCAGCCGATGGACGTCCACTGCAGGACATAGGCTTTTTGTAGGGACTTCTATACATCACGATACTGAGCCGCCTGCATCTAGCGAATCCCTGCGACTCGCTTGATGTCATAAGTCCACTTGGTGGGGGGGTCGACCAACACTGCGCTTACTAGTGCGGGGTCGCCATTCCAGCACTTTGGGACCCTAACGTCCATCGGCTCTTCGAACTATGTGCCCTGCCCATTGCCACTTCAACTT